>NC_056746.1:1247000001-1247100001 GCF_019279795.1 Protopterus annectens
TCTCATGTTTTTGAATATAAGTATAATATTATTCTGTAAAACTGTGCAAGCACTTGATCTGAAAGCATGGCAGTCATGCGACAATTTCATAGCTTGTTCAGTTCTGTAGTGCCAGCTCAGTATTTGGATAAAGTCCATACTCACTACACAGAATGAATGTGTTGTATGTGTTAACATTGTTAAACATGGCAGTGGATATGGCACATGATAAGCATGCGTATTCATCCCCATGTATAGCTACTAATATGCACATGCAATATAATCCAAGAATTTGGGGTTGTATACCGCAGTGGTACAGTGGTAGCATTGTTACCTCACAGCAAGAGGTTCTCCCGTTCGATTCTTGGCTTGGTTGGGAGTGCCTTCTGTGTGGAGTCTGCATGTCCTCCCCGCGGTTAGGTAGCGTTCGAAAGACATGCATGCGTAAATGGGCGTGCCTTCGTTGAAGGTTGGGCGTCGAGCTGGCACCTCGGCATTTCGTAAAAATCTACTGCCAATCATTAGCGGACCGGAGTTCCACTGTGGCGACCCCTTACTGGGAAAAAGCCGAAAGAAGACTCATTTGTATCACATTGTGCTAAGTTGTATAGGAATAGTAAAAGTATATCACAAAAGAGAATTTGTTAACCTTTCATTTTTACGTCAGATGCCAGCATCTGGACTACAGTGTTTTGTTCTGCTAGGCATGTATTGTTTTGTTATTGCGGATAGTGCCATATATTTTTCATTTCTCCATAAAGAGAATGAAATGGCATGCAGAAGACTGCTGTATATGAATTATGCTAGCATTTACTTAGGTAAAACTCAGATGAGCCTAGTGATTTACTCTTCATGAGATACTAACAACATCTAGGGCTAATATTAAACTATCTGGGGATGTCACTTGGAAGTTTACTGTATCTGTCATGTGATTTAATTTGCTTTTAGCTCTTTCTGAGTGGTAGTGAATTTACTTTCTACTTTATTAGACACTACCTCAGGTCTGATATAATGATATCAAGTAGTGATTTTGACATTATGGTACAGTACACTGATAAAACTTCTCCTTTGCAAAATAGGTTCTGTTTGGCCCATCTCCAACTAAGGTGCTTTAAACGTAAGAAGAAAAGGAAAAATTCATTCAAGAAGGGTCTTGGATTTTTCAAACCTTTTCAAAACAAATAATTTCTCTGTTTCCTCAGTTCCCTTTTCCAATAAGCAATTTAATCAGCAAGGAGCCAACAAACAGGGTTTGATACAACCGTCTATGTGTCTACGTCTCTATCCTACTAGTAATTAAAGCAAAACAGCGGTAATCCAGAAGGCTTGAGTCAAGTCTGGTATCCCACCTGTGACCCAGAGGGTGATAAGAATAAGAAGAAACAGAGTGCACAGGACTGGTCCAGACAAAATCACTATAGGAATAAGGATACCTGGTGGAAGTTTCAAGTAGTTTAATGGATGAGTGTTTATTAGAACACAAACACTCTTCCATCTGCCTATTTAACCAAATAAATTCCTTGAAACTTCAACACGGTACCTTTATTCCTCCCACAGGGAGGGCACTCTCTCCTAGATGTGCTAGTTACAGTGATTTCCTCTCTCCTAGATCTGCTAGTTACAGTGATTTCTATCTAGACTAATCCTGTGTACTACTTGTTGTAAAGCTGAACTGTGAAAACTTCATTATGTTGTAATAACATTTGTCACATGGAGAATCTACAATGTATAGAGTCCTATTTTATAATCATTTTTACATTTTCTGTGCCATTCTTTGTAGAGTAGACAACTACATTGCTATTACAGGGTTTACTATGGAAAATCCAATGACTGTCACATTGAAAAACAAACTCCCATGGTGATTACACCGAAAGGCACTTCACTGAAGTTTTATGATGTTGTGGTCTGCGATCTTGCTAGCTTTCTGTGCGATCTTCAAGGGGGTATTATTTTTTGATGGGATGGGCATTGGATTTTTGATAGCAAATGGCATTACTGTGCATAGTATTTCTAGTCACTATACTATGCATGTGTATATTTTGTGCTCCACTAGATTATTTGTTGCCTGATTGCTATGTTTTATGTGTGCTGCTGTTGCTGTAGTATGTGTAACATTAGATTATTTCTCTTCCTGTGTACACATTGATCCTTCTCTGCTGTGCACATGCTCAGTTTTCCCTGCCCTATACTGTGTATCGTGTATTGCATTGCACAGTTGCTCTGACCTTACTAGATGGGAGTTTGCATGGCCTTATCTCTTCTAACTTGTGTGTGTATGTGTGTGTGTTTTAAGCATGTTAATTTGCTTGTTCTGTTGTATGCATATGTAATATTGCTTCATTCAAAAATAGAAAAACTTAGATCACTATGGCAGAAACCCAGGCTAGTTCAATGAATACTCTGCTTTTGACATTACTGACCTGAGTCTTGGTTATTCTGTCATCTGAAAGAGATGTAAACCTTGTCAGTTCTGTTTAACTGGCCATACAGCATACGCTCATGGAACATAAGCCCAAAGTCTTCTGTCTGCTAATTTAGTCTTTATGTCCATTGCTTTCTCTAGGGCTTCTTATATCCTTCAGCTTTATCTCTATTACTTTCTCAAGGGCTTTTAAGGCCTGTAGGAACATGTGACTCAGTCTACAGTCATGCATTTGGCATTATTCATCTTTTATAAGAATTTGTGAAATCCTGTCAGCTTACCATACTAGGTAACTAAAATCTATACTCGTAGGAATAGTAAAGTTATGGGTCATACTACTGACAGCTATTCTGCAGCTGGCTTCTAAAAATGGAATGAAATCCATCCTTGTCCAGCATTTCTTGAACTAGAAAGCTAAGTAAATTTTCAGTGCCATGTCTGTTGGTGTTGTCTGGTAATAACCATAGGTGTCTTTCACAAGCAGTTCTTAGTTGCCTGTTGTCAGACTACAGACTGTAAGCAGACATGTGAAATATAACTCTACAGAGACTGTTTCCATGGTGTAGAGAGTAGAGTTAAAAACCTGTCTGCAATTGCCAGCATGGGTGCTCACTGAGCTGAAGTGCAGGAAGAAGGTGGTAGTTAGTGGCCATCATCAGTTCACCCACTGCATGAGGTGGAGTAATCTACTGTTGCAATAACTCCAAGCAGAGGCTGGGGAACACATAGCAGCATAATGGACCAGGGTTGTGCATGCTGTCTCACCATAGATTGCTTGTACACTGAAATAGTTTTCCGCTCATGGATCGTTGACTAAATGCATAATTAAGCTAATGATATGGGCCCTACTTTGGTGGTACACATTTCCGAACTGTGTGGCAGTGAGATTGGCCAGTAGTACATGAATGCCTCTCTGGTTGCTTGGAGGGTGGCACAGTTTCCAATAACTATTGCTGTCCAGCTGTGGCTATCACTAAAGGATAAACAAGAAACATAGAAATCTCTTCTGAAATGAGGAAACCACTTCCCATGTGATCATGTGAGGTGGACTGGTCAATGTGGAAATAGAGATCAAATGGACTGCAAAACTGACAAAATGAGGAAATGGCATATGTCAGGCATGCAAGCAGGAAACGTTAGTAGAAAGGGGATAGTTCTACACCTCTCCAGTACCTATTTAAGCTACATCCCATCCCTTTCTATTAGAATCTCTATTCTCAAAACACTTGCTTTATTTGTCAGGAGATTTATATGTGCTATGGAACTGCCTGGAATTTTTATCCCTGGTGTAAATGGTTGTATGTGCTTGACATGTATAAATGTCAATAGTTAATACTCCTGCTTTTATTGGAGTAACACTGCTTTATTTTAATAATGGAAATGTTTAGCTAAGTTTTCATGGCAGCCTTTTTTTGTTTAGTTATTTTACCTGTTGCTAGCCATGTTAGTCCAGAAAGGGAAATTAACTGAGAGTGTATTCTACATCAGTTTCGCATGTCTTCCTTTAGTACATGTAATCTAACTTGACATGTTCATATTGTATGTTACTGCAGTCACTACACAACTCTATCTGTGAGCTATAGAGTAAAAACTCAGACTTTGCATTTGTGTTAGCAGGTGAGTTCAGTTGAGCTGACCTGAGAGAGGACCCCACTATTATCAATATGTAGACTTTCCCACAAGAGGTACAAATATTTTGGACAGGGCATACACCAACATAAAAGGAGCCTACAAGGCAGTACAACAGTCTAGTATAGGAAGCTCCGATCACCTTACCATCATGCTTCTACCAGTCTACAAACCTGCTCTGATCAGAGAAAAGCCCATGGTGAAGCAGATCAGGGTTTGGCATGAGGGGGTCAATGGAATGTTTCCAGGACTGTTTTGAAAGTATCTCCTGGAAGTATTCAGAGAGGCAGCCACATCAAACCAACAGATAAGCACAGATGGCTACACAGAAGCAGTAATGGCATACCTCTCAAAGTGTGTTGATGATGTATCTAGCACCAAAAGTATCACAATTAGAGCAAACCAAAAGCCTTGGCTCACTAGTAAAGTCTATGAACTCCTGAAGGCAAGGAATGCAGTATTCAGGTCAAAAGACAAGGAAGGTGTAAGTGAAGCCAGAGCAAATCTAAAAAGAGGCATTAAACAGGCTACGAGGGAGTATGGAAGAAGGGTACAAAGTCACAAGGACATGAGGGATACTAGGAAACTTTGGCAAGGGATACAACAGATCACTAATTATAAAACCAGGGCAGCTCATTGTGAAGACAGCAATGAATTTGTGAACATGCTGCACTCCTTTTTTGTTAGAGTCTAAAAGAAAAATAACTTGCCTGCAACTAGGTTAACCACTGACCAGAATGAGGGGGTGCTCAGTCTTAACTCTGAGAAAGTGACAGGTCAGCTAAAGAAAGTGAACCCCAAGAAGGCTGCTGGCCCGGACAATACACTGGGCAAAATAATAAAAGGGTGTGCAGATCAACTATGCTCAATTATGACAAATATTTTCTACACCTCCCATGCTGTAGAAAAAGTACCCTCTTGCTTCAAGGTAACAGTGATCATCCCACTTCCCAAAGAAGCCAATCCCTCTTGCCTCAATGACTACATACTGGTTTCTTTAACTTATGACATCATGAAATGTTTTGAGAGGATTGTTAAAAAGCACCTGTCAGCAGTTCTACCATCAACCTTTGATCCTCTGCAGTTAGCTTATCGGACAAGCAGGTCCACTGCTGATGCCATATCAGTGGCATTGCACCTCTCACTTGACCATCTAGAAGAAAAGAACAATTATGTCAGGCTGTTGTTCACAGACTTCAATTCGGCATTTAAACTGTGGTTCTAATGCTACTTATCAATAAGCTAGTCAACCTTGTAATTAAAAAACATCTTTGTAAATGGATCTTAGACTTCTTGGTTAACAAACCACAGAGGACGTGTAGGAACTAACACCTCAGGGTGCATAATTCTCAACACCGGTGTTCCTCAGCGTGTGTTCTCAGCCCGCTGCTGTTCACCATCCTTACCCATGACTGTTCTGCAAAACACACCTTCAATCATATCATCAAGTTTGCAGATAGCACCATGGTCATGGGCCTCATTAAAGGAGAAGATAAAAGAGCATATAGAGATTATGTGAATTCTCTTAGTGGCTGGTGTGTGAGGAAAAATAAATGTCAATAAAACATAAGAAATCATCATTGACTGCAGGAAAAGGGCAACTCCCCACTCATTGCTCAAGATTAATAGTGAAGAGGTAGAAAGGGTTAAAACTACAAAATTTCTTGGAGTACACATTTCAGAGGATCTCTCTTGTGAACACTGGTCAGTCGGTCAAAAAGGTCCATCAATGCCTCCACTTTCTTAGAAGGCTGAGAAGAGATAAGCTCCCAATTACTGTTCTCTCTTACTTCTACAGAGGAGCTATTGAGAGCATTGTCACTTGTATCTGCACTGTTTAGATTGGGAACTGTATAGTAGCTGAAAAGAAGAAGCTACAGTGAGGTGAGAGCTGCTGAGAAAATCATGGGCACCAGTCTACCATCAATCCAAGAGCTATTCACAGCAAGGATCCTTAAAAGAGCCCACAGAATACTTAATGACTCCTCACACCCTGGACACGGCCTGTTTACTCAACTGTCATCTGGCAGGAGGTACCGCAGTATTTGCCAGATTCATTAACAGCTTCTTGCCAATGGTGATGAGACTTATTAACTTGGACACCAGCCCTAGTGACTCCACCACAAATTAACTTATTTAGTGTTTTGTTTGGAATGCACAATATTTACTTATTTACTTAGTGATATAGTTACATTCAAATGCGAATTGCCTGTTACTTGCTTTATGTAATAATATATAAAGAGTGCAATAACCAATCTTACCTGTTGTGACAAAGGGAGCTATTGCCAGAACAACTGTCTGGAATTTTGTAAATAATTATATGTCATTGGTGAATACCAAAATGATTTATATAAGATGCTTGTGTTACAACTGTATTAAAACTGTATGTCATGTGTATATCAAACTGCTGGTACAGAAGTGTGTGTTGGAAAGGTTTTTGCAAAGTGCTGTTTAAACTATAACCACAGTGTGCCCTAATGGAAGAAAACAGAAATGTACAGGTACTATTGTAACTATTTAAATGTATAAATTGTAACAGTGGAAACTGGCATACAGGAGGTTAACGTCAGTCCAGCAAAACTTCAGAAAAATAGCTGAAATTAAAATACTTTATAGGCTATGCAATAAAAGATGATATTTTCAGTTTCAGTGCAGCAGGAGACATAATGTATGTACTAAAAAGCTTTCTGTATTGTCTTTGGAGTGAATTAATTATTACAATTGTTTTATGCCTTCCAGCATCTGCCAGAGATCTGAGGTTTGTGTAATTCACAAGCAGATGCTAAATACTGCTAGCTTCCAGCAGTGGGGTTTCACATGGGATAGAGTCAGATGACAAGAAATTATGTCATTCTGCAAGCTATCCCAGCAGTAATATTTGAGATATTAATTTAGGAAGTCTCTTAGAGAGACTTCACTTTAACAATCACCTTTGGCATGACAATTCTATACCTAAACAAAAACTAAAAATAAATAAATAAATTAGTTATAGTAACATTTTGCTGAGAATAGTTTCAAATAATCTGAATGCCCTGTTTTTGCAGGATGCTAAAAAATATAAAGTACTTGTACAAGCAAGAGATGATGGACAATTCGTCAAGCTAAGCAGTACCGTTGAAGTCATTATCGACCTTTTGGATGAAAATAACAATCTTCCTGTGCCAACAAAACAAGAGGTAAGTTTTTTTCCTCTCATTCACTTGGTAAAAAGCCATTATTAATTTAATAATCTTTTGATGCTGAAGATTTATTTATGCATGTGATGTATAAGATTTTATACAGAAAGACACTTAGATTAACTATTTCAAGTGTTACCTTACATTGCAACATCAGCATAGAATGAAATGTCTCAATTATGAAAAAAAGACATTTAAACAAAAGGATTAGCACTCTTGCTAGTGGAAGTAAGAATAGTTATTAGTGTGCAATAAAAAGGATGCAGGAGGGGCTTGATGTATTACTTAATGGGGCAATGAAAAGTGGTACATTCACCATTTACTTTGTTCCATCACTGCTGAATGCTGCCAGAATGGCAGAGAGCACAGATGGAATGGCATGTACATTCTAGAGTATGACAGGGAGGAGGAGTAAAACCTTAACTAACTAATAAATGTAATTGTGAATAGCAATAATACTGTTTTATTTATATGATATTGTGACAAACAGTTTTTTATAAATGAGGTAAATCCATGGAATTCTCAAGTAAAAAAGTAGAAGGAATCCCAGAAGACAAAGCTGTAGCACAATTCTTTTAATAAAAACAAACATTGACAACAAATGGTGAGTGTTTTCACACCAAAGTGCTTCTTCAGACAAATAACATCACAGGAAAACACATTTATATAGTAAAACAGCAGTCATCAATTATTTAAATGAGCAATTATCGCTTAACTAAATCCCATGATTTTAGAATGGGTCTTAAAATCACCGCCTCTGGATTGTTAAACACTATCTCCATTACTTTAATTGGGGCATTCTAACCTTAGACTGTTGTATTAGAGACTTGATACATGAGAAACCCCTTATTAGTTATAAAAACAAAAAATCTTTGAAACGCCGTCTCTGTTATAGAGACAGTTACAATGAGTTCCCCCGATCACAGTCTTTTTCAGGGACTCGCCCCTGTGGCAACTGTAGATATTGTGTTCATATAGATGGTACTAATGAATTCATACATCCTGTCTCTGGACAAACTTTTTTCTTTAAAGTTATTGCTAATTGTAAGACCAAAAACCTGGTTTATTTAGCTACCTGCAAAGATTGTAACAGGTACTATATAGGGAAAACTAATAGAATGCTCTTTGAGAGGATTCGTGAGCACCTTTATGCCATAAAAAAGTGTGATGCTACAAATGTTCTAGCTAAACATGTGTTAGAATCTGACTTGCAACATAGTTTTGTTTTTAAAGTAATGGAAGTAGTGTTTAACAATCCCAGAGGTGGTGATTTCAAGAATTATACTGAACAGAGAGAAGTTCAGTGAATTTTGAGGTTTGGTGCTGAAAGGAAGCCTGCCCTCAATGACAGGGTTTCTTTAAGACCCATTCTAAAATCAAGGGATTTAGTTAAGTGATAATTGTTCATTTTAATAATTGATGACTGCTGTTTTACTATATAAATGTGTTTTGCTGTGATGTTATTTGTCTGAAGAAGCACTTCGGTGTGAAAGCGCTCACCATTTGTTGTCAAGGTTTGTTTTTATTAAAAGAATTGTGCTACAGCTTTGTCTTCTGGGATTCCTTCTACTTTTTTACTTGAGAATTTTGCTGTTTTTGGTCTCCCAGTCTAGCCTTTTGGAGGTATATTGAATTTTGTAAAGCCATGGAATACTGACCCTTCTAATGCATTTTTAAAGAATGATGTTAAAAAACTGTTTTTAAAGTATACTATACATGTAAGTAGAGCCACCCAAATCATGTGAGCTTGTCATAAAATATTGTCCTCTAAGGCTGAGTCAATGAACGCACCATATATGCCTTTGCAGCCATTTTACTAAACATAGTTCACAAGAACGACTGATGCCAAAATAGCAAAAAAAAAATCATAATCACAGCTACAACAGTGGACGCTAAGTGCCAGTTGGCATAACCAAGCCTGTTGTGGCTAAATTCTATGGTGCAAGTTTGTAATCCTGGCTACCTCAAACATAAATTACTGACCATTTTGGGCTTACCTCCCAACTCAAGTATAATTTGCCTTACCCAAGGCTTTAACAAGAAACCAACTTGACAACCATAAAGAGAGCCACTGAGGTATAAGGAGAGGGAATCCAAGGGGAAAGCTGTGAGGTGGCCCGTAACCAGCACTGTGGCTTTTAAAGCGGCCCCTGATAAACCCCACCCTCTTGACTCTCCGAAGAACAACAAAGCCTACAAGTAAGCCCCTTTTGTCCTATAAGGTCTAATCAGTGAAGACACCATATATGCCTTTGCAACCATAAACTATATGGTCTGAGTGCATAATGTAGGTTGTCTCAGACCTAAATTACTGACCACATATGGCATACCTCCTAGCTCAGTTACAATTTGCCTTACCCAAAGCTTTAACCACAAACCAACCTATCAACTGTAAAGAGGCTGCTGAGGTATAAGCAGGGGGATTCCAAGGGGGAAAGCCATGAGGTGGATACCCACCAGTATGTTTGCCATGCCATTCCCCCAAAGTGGCTTCTCTAGAACTAAACAACTATCAATTAAAATGTACTGCTTTCTTCAATATTCATTGTATAGCTTTCAGATACTTCAACAGTTCTTAGCAAATCTCTGAATGTGTGTTGTATGAGAGTCAGGTCATATCATCATAGGTGATCAAATGTGATGTCATTCTATAACCAGCACTGAGAGGATGGAACTCTTACAGCAGCTTGTTTTGTTTTGTTTTCTTTGGAACATAATATAAAAAGATCTATGTCAGTTATCACAGTCAGTTGAGTTCAGTCTGTTAGAAGCTCATCACCTTGCATTGTGGAAATAAGCATCTCAGTATCTAATCTTGCCTTGCTGTATTAATTAAATTAGCTAGGGAACAGTTGTTCTTTAGACAGAAAGGAAATACAGTGAAATTAGTTTTATATTATTTTTCTGCATCTGTTTGAATCTAACTGTAGTATTTTTATTTCTCCTGTGATTGAAACTCTGTTTTTTATAGTACTTAGATATTTATTATTCTCATGTGTTCTATTTTATTATTTATTATTAAATATTGTTATACCTTTCATTGTGGCTGGTCTTTTAGAGAACACTTTTAACATCTTAAGAGTACTTATGCTTAATTTAGTGACGCCTTGACCACTCCAAAAAGCCAGACTGCTTTGGTTATACTCTACCATTTATGTTAGTATTGATTTTACTTAGTATAATTGGATACCCTTGTAAGAGCCTGAGAGTGATTGATTGATGGCAGCATGGTTACCTTATAGTCTGGACAGAAGGAGTACAGTTAGTAAATCTGTACCGGCTTTTCCCAAGAGTGTGTGTGTGTGTGTGTGTGTGTGTGTGTGTGTGTGTGTGTGTGTGTGTGTGTGTGTGTGTGTGTGTGTGTGTGTGTGTGTGTGTGTGTGGGTGTGTGAGTGTGACAATCAAATACCCATATGTGGGTGTGTCAGCTACTTGGAACTGGGACACAGTTCTCCAAAGTCAGTTTTGTTTGGGATCTGCAGAGAAAGAGAGTCCAGTCCTAGGGTCTGGAGCATGTTCCCTGTGAGCTCTTGGGGGAAACTGTGCTTGATGCAGAGAGCTGCATCTAAAAATAATGCGTAAATCCATTTCTGTGTTTAGTGACCATCTCACACGTGTCAATAGTGGGGACTGAGACTCTTTGATTACTGGTTTGGGGTAAAGAGAGGCCATCACAGTAGTATTTTTAGGGGCAAAAGTTAAATTATTACCCCAGAGTGTATAATCAGTGTTTTGGGTAAAGTTTTGTTGGCTGACAACTACTACCAATCATCCCAAAACTAGAACTATGACAGCCTAGGGAAACCAAAATGATGAACTACCTATCATCTGTTTTCTAAAGACCCTGTAAGTCAAGGAAGATGTGATAATGCTTGCTGTGCTACTCTTCTGATAGAATGTCCTAAGATCCATAATAATTTCTTTCCTGTAACATAAAATTGTGCTATTATAGTCTAATATAGGATAAAAAGGCATCAGACAACCGCCTCCCAGTCCTTTTGAGAACCTTAATAGAGTGGCCTCCCACTGCTATGTCAATTGTTTGGCCTATACAAAAGGAATGTGAAGAGTAACCTCAGGCCAAAATGCCCTGGCAAATAATGGCTTTATTTAAGTTTAAGTTGATTTCCATTAAAGTGATAGGCCAACCAGACTGTAGGTAAAAAACAGGACCATATTGCCTGGACTTTAGGAGTGAACTTGTCCAATAAAGGCAGTCAGTGAACTGGCAAGGAACCAATATTTTCTCCTTATCCAAGTGAACTCTGTGCCCTTTGCCCGTCTGATGAGGCTTGGATTTGCCAACTCATATTAAAACAAAGTCTTTGCCAAGCAGGATATCCTGCCAGCATAGAGAATGTTGCAATTGACTTACCTGAAAGACCCCAGCATATAGGCATGTAAACAAGGTTGTCTACAATGTAAAATAATAAAAAGTCTTCTAGTGAGAGATAAAAGACCCTTGACAATAACACCAAAGATATTGTGGCCTATAAGTTTCCTGGGGAGACTCTTGATACCCCTATGGCATTTTCCACCTTTTGGGATTCTGATAATGAACCAGTGATTACAAAAATCAGGAATACCCGTTAAACCAGCTAACCAACCTAAAGCTGCCAAGTGTATTTGCAAAGTGCTGGGTGAATATCCCTTGGTACACCTGTAAACTAAGAACTGTGAAACTAAGGATGGATTCTAGCTTCTGTGGGCCTGTGGAACTGCTGCATAAAAAATCTTAAAAGACTGTAAAGATGAGGAGTATGCTCCCCTAGAATTCCTAGCACAGGAGTTCACCAATAATGATCCTGATAATCTTTTCCAATAAGCCACACTTCTAGAGTTATATTGGTTTGCAGTGGAGCTGCATCTGGGACCAACTGATGAAACCTGATAAACTGAAACTGAGATAGACTGTCCGCTATTCCACTGTAACAACCTGGCACATGGAGACTAGAAAAGGTTAAATTAATCTGCAAACTCAGCAAAACTAATAACCTAATCACTGAGTGGACCCACCTATTCTTGGGTGATCACTTGAGAGCATGCACCACTGCAAGGTTGATGGAGCAAAAGAAAATTTTACGGTTCTGTAGCTGGTACTTCCATAACAAGGTGACTACTCAGATGGTGTAGTCTCTAAAAAGGTAATATCCTTCTTCCTCTCGTCAGATCATGACTTGCCATTTGGCAGAAAACCAATTATTTGGAAATAGTCACCCATTCTAAAACATGTCATCTCATCTGCAAAAAGCTGTAAGTCAGTAGATGAGACCCAAGGTGACTGCCATGAAGAGATTACATTAAACTGGAATAGAAATGTATTCATAAATGTAGGTCTTCTTTAACTCATCCTGTGATACCAACCCAATGGTGCTTAGGCTTACCACCTTTCAGGAGGTTAGAAATGGAATGGAGAAAAGTCCTGCCCGGACAATACCTTTGCAGGCAAAATTCAGCAAAACATGAAGCTGCATAACTTCGCGGATGCAAACCCTGTGAACTATTAAAAATCTCCACACAACCAAATGCTGGAAACCAATGTTGTAAAAGAACACACCAATCGTTGAGCAAAACACTTTTATACACAGCAAATCTTTCGGGCAAAACCCTTCTTCAATACTTAACACAAAACATTAAAAAAGCAACATGCTTTAAATAGGAGCCTAAGTGGTCACATGACAGCAGCCAACATCATATGACCAAAAACATAACTACTTGAATACAAGCAAACATTTAAAATATTACATAAGAAAAATAAATACATAAATTACATATCTAATTAAATAACAGTCTGTTGTATCTTCATCAAAATTGGTTTCAAACTAACAAGCCTGGCGAGTGGTCGGCCACTAGCCTAATTATCCACTCATACTCCTTAATCTCCAAAAAATTGTTAATATCCCCACCCCTAACAGATGGAGTTACCATATCTATAACCTAAAATTTAAAACAATGATCGCCTCCATGTAGCTTAATATGCTTAAATAAAGCATTATTCTCACTCTCCCTTCTAATCTCAGACTTGTGCTCAATTATTCGATCTTTCAGCTTATGTGTAGTCTTCCCTACATAAAATGAAGGGCAGACTACACACATAGCCAAACAGACAACATTAGTACTACCACAATTCGCTACAAATTTAAACCTATAGCTCTTATTCGTAGTAGGGTGAATGTACAGATAGTTAGGACTATCCGCAACATCCACACAACAAGAGCATTTCAAACATTTAAAAGTACCAAAGTGAGTCAAAGTATACTGGCTTATACTCAATCTAGAATTAAAGTTGAGACTAAAATCCTTATAACATATCCGACTTTTTATAGTTCTCATATTCCTGTATGAAAAATATGGCTTACTGCCTAGAAGCCTATTAATCTCATGAGAAGCCATCAAAACTGGCCAATTCTTCTCTATAATGTGTTTAATTGAATATGTTCTATTTGAAAAAGTCAAAACATATCTAATTCTATCCAATCTATGTGTAGTACCATTCAACTCAGAAAGATAATGAGAATCATCCTGACTATTCCTAAAAAAAGGTTTATATACAGTCTCTCTATTATGTATTGTATATGCCTTCAAGTCTAACAACATTTGACGGTCATACCCACTTGCTTAGAATTCATTAAACATTTCATCTAATTGCACATAAAAAGATGAGTTAGCCATATTAAGCCTACTCACCCTGGCAAACTGAGCCTTAACTACACCTTTAAAAACATGCGGAGCATGCATACTGTCACGGTGTATGTATCTACTCGTGTGAACATCCTTCTTATAAATAGTAGTCTGTATCACACCATCATCTAAAGTAATTTTGACATCAAGAAATATAGCCTCATTTTCTGAAACAGTCTCCTTAAATGTTAAGAAGGTAGTAGTTGTATTTAAATGTAATATAAATTCCGCCAAATTATCCAAAGAACCCTCCCATACCATAAAACAATCATCGACAAATCTTTGATAAAAACAAATGTTGTCATTCAAAAATTTAGATCCATCATGTATATATTGCAATTCCCATTGATGCAAAACTAAATTCGCATATGTATTAGCAACCGGTGTGCCCATGGCAACACCGGTAAGCTGTAAGTATAATTCTTGGTCGAAGGTAAAAATATTATTGCTCAGCACTAAATCTAATAACAAACAAATATTTTGAACATAATTTACAGACATGGATCTTTGCGCTGTCAAAAATTCCCTAATGGAATCTATCCTGTAGCTATTCGGTATAACCGTAAAAAGAGACACAATGTCCATAGTTACAAACAGGTATTCCCCTAAACCAATCTTCATAACATTCAAACTACTATACCAATCATACAATTTCCCCAAAAAATCGCCAGTATCTTTTAATATATTTCCACATCATAATAAAAATGGATGCAGTTGTTTCTGTAAATAAACTGATATTGGTTCTGTTATCCATCCATTTCCCGACACTATAGGCCTCATGGGTGGATTAAACAAAGATTTATGAATTTTAGGTAAACCATAAAGTTGGGGAATGGTAGGACATGGCACAGTAAAGAAATGAAACAAATCTAAATCTATATTCCTAATCTATATCAGATTTGGCCACGTGGCCAAAGTGGTTAAAAAAATTTTATATAGCCGACCTAATCATGAAGGGATTCACATCTAGATCAGGGGAGGTCATCGTGCCTCTTTACTCATCCCTCATCAGGCCCATAATTGAGTACAATGCCCCTTTTGGGATGTACCTTACCAGACACCTGCAGCAACTGGAAAGACCCCAAAAGTTCCTCAGTAAGAGGATCAAAGGGCCCAAACAGATGCCATATGCTGCCTGGTTAAAGAAACTCCAGCTCTACTCAGTGGCATACCACCTGCTCAGAGGCGATCTGTGCCTGACATATAAAGCCATGTCCAACCCGGAATTAATGGACATGCTGCACCTCAGAAAATCCAAATCCCATCATGCTATACGCTCGAGAGACTTGAACCTCAGCACTGAATAACAATAACAATAAATAGAACAGAACCAGTCTCGTATGGAGCCGTACGTAAAGATTATCAAAATAATCCACACAAGAAGTTTCGATCACAGCTCGTATGGTTAGCAAAATAAATCCACCGGATGTACTTAAAAACACCAAAAAGTCTGTTTAATACAAATATAAACCAGCAAATTTAAACGTCAAGCGCTTTCACTAGGCTAAGCTACCTTCATCAGAATGATCGTTCTGATGAAGCTAGCTTAGCCTAGTGAAAGCGCTTGACGTTTAAATTTGCTGGTTTATATTTGTATTAAACAGACTTTTTGGTGTTTTTAAGTACATCCGGTGGATTTATTTTGCTAACCATACGAGCTGTGATCGAAACTTCTTGTGTGGATTATTTTGATAACAATAAATAGGACATGCTGGAGGGACAGATTCATAACCCAGAGGCTCCCTTCACTCTGGAATAAAATCCCAGTCCAGGTTAGGCAGAGTCCCTCATTGACTCTCTTCAAGAAGAATCTTGATGACTGGATGGGGGATCGTAGGTTTACCCCGGGTATCACTTTTGTGTCACTGTTAGACAGAGGCACAGTATACTAACCTCGAAAAAGGGCATAACAAAATTAATTTAAAATGGGTGGCAAAAGCCAAACACACTCTGGCTAGGCTTATAAATGCCCTAGGGCAGATAGCCTAGTATGAACCTATGAACCTATAAGAGCCAAACCAGTTCTAATTGCATATCAGAAATAATGCCTAAAAATTGGGCTGTATCTTGTATACGTGCTCTAACGAATTTCAATAATGGCTATAAATACTTGGTTAGGAACTGTGAAAGGGGTTCGGTGAGGGACCCTCTGCCTGATACAATGGGTTTTCCTTGTAGATTATGTAAATCCTTATGTATTTTTGGCAGAAGATATAAATACTGGGATTTGGGATCCTGTACCATTAGGTGGTATAGGTCTGAATCTGTAATAATACCCTCATCCCTTGATTGCTTAAGAAAGGTGTCTATTTCTTTCTTGAATCTGAAGGTTGGATCTAGGGGCATAGGCATGTAACACTGGCCATCCCTAAGGTGTCCCTGAACATCATCGCAATACTTCTCCCAATCCATAACCACCACAGCTCCTTCCTTATCTGCAGGTAGGATAACTATATTCTTATTATTTTGTAAATTTGACACTACCTGTAGTTCGATCTTTGAGAGATTGTGAGGCGGTAAACGATGTTCATGAGTATTAAAATGTAAATCTTTGAGAACACTGGACTGGAAGGAGGCAACCTGTTGATGCATAGGTGAAGTAAAGGTAGATTTGTGAAATTTAAAGGAATTAATATTAGTGTCAGAATCTTCATCATCAAAAAAAGTCTTAAATTGAGTAAGCGACAAAAGGCTACTACATCCTGTGCAAAAGAATCTTCTGTCACAACAAATCCAGGTACAAAAGTTAGACCTTTATTTAAAACTTGTATTTCCACCTCAGATAGTGGTTTGGAAGAGATGTTCAAAACATTACAAACGTTATTTATTTTTGTACCATTAGTTTGAGCAAACTCTCTAGATCCTTTACCCCCTCTATGTTTTCTGCCTCACCTGTGTTTCCTGACCCTAAAGGGGCATCCAAATTCCATCTCTTTGGGATGGAAGTATCTAAAGTATGGTTACTGTCCACCTCCATGGCTGAGGAGGATTTGTTACCAGATGTGCTACTATTCTCCCCTTTTGATTTTTTGAGGATTGATTTGGGTCTCTTTCTTTTCTGATTATAGGGTTTAACTTCTGGCTGACCAAATTTCACCTGTTTGTGTGATCCAAAGGGTTTACCTCTATTACAGTCCCTCACATCCCTATTTATTTTTTTGATTTTTTTCTCTTTTAATTGTTTCTCTAAATTCATAAATTCTGTACTGAGTTGATTCAGACATGTTGAATGACAGGATAAATCCTCAAAACACTTAATTTCCTCACATAACAAACCTACTTCCATAATATGTTGATCAACTCTACATTCACAGAAGGCTGTTAACGTTTCTACAAAACCCATTGATGCTTTTGTTGGACCTGGGCCCGTTCATCAGCCAGTTTATCATCCATATTATTCATTAAAGGTTGTATTCCAACCCGCAAACACCTTGGGGTGATTCCCTTTAGCTGATAAGCTTTAAAAAGGTTCAAGTGCCACACGTTAGCGCATAATGTTTTCATGCACTTGGTAAGCTTCTGAAAAGCCTGGTTACAGTTCAGCACTAGGTTATTAACATTTACTTCCATATTCCAAAGGCATTCTTTGGATGTAACTGTAGAAATGCTTGGAGGTGTCACAAGGCTGTAATGCGTTAAGAGGAATGCGATCATCAAGCAGGATAATTACTTTAAGGTCACTGACAGCTGACTCCATATACCAAGTTTCTGTTCTTCCTTTGAGTCACTACCAGAACAAAACCCTGTAAGCAATAATGCAGCTTTTAAAGTGGGCTCCATAAGCCCTGCCCTCCTGTCTCACTCGAGGACAGTGGAACTTAAGGGATCGGTCCTTGGACTGCTCCTTTTTGGCATTTACTTCTCTGAGGTCAAAACCAGTGTCAGTGTTCTCTGGCTGACTAAATTTACAGATGATTGCAAATTAGCAGCTGTCATTGAATCCCACATGGACACAAATGTTCTCCAGTAGGGGCTTATATGGACAACTGCTGTCAGAGCCATGGACTAAAGCTAAATGCCAAGAAATACATAATAGTATCCTTCGGGAAGTTATCTAACTCTGGTAACTATCATATTGACAACACAGCCCTTAGAAATGACCCAGTAGTCAGGGACATAGGGACACACATAGACAGTAATCTAGCCTTTGACCATCACATGTCTACAGTAGTGAGGAAATCATTCTATGTTGAGCAACTTATAAACAAAGGTACAGCATCTAGGTCCAAGGAAGTCATTATTCCACTGTATTTGGCATTCATCAGAACTATCATTGAGTGCAATGCCACCTTTGGTATATTTCTAACCAGGCATATCCAACAAATGGAATATCCACAGAGGTTCCTTACTAAAAGAATACAGGGTGTAAGTAATATGTCCTATGCAGACCGCCTCAAGGCCCTATCCCTGTATTCTGTCTCTTACAGGCTTTTGAGAGGAGATCTATGGCTGACATACAGGGCATTGTCAAACCTCACTCTGATGGACCTCCTGCATATCCAAAAAACAAACAGCAGCTGAATTACCCATTCTAAAGACTTAAACCTTGTTTGCAATATAAATAGGACCTGCTGGAGAGACACTTATGTATCCCAGGTACTACCCCATCTCTGGAATAGGCTCCCCATCCATGTGAAGCAGAGTTTCTTCCTAACCCAATTCAAGTGTAACTTGGACAATTGGATAGGGAACAGGAAATTCATCCCTGGCTTTGGCACCTATGTTTCTAATGGACACGGCAACCTGTAAATGGTTCATCTCCCAGACACCTGCTAGTAAATGTTTCATTTCTCAAGCCCTGCTTACAATTGTCAAGGATACCAGAACTTGTCAGAGATTTGAGATGCATGGCCAGGCTTAAAAAGGCTCTTGAGGTCATTAGCCTGGTAAACACCTATGAACCTATTAAGGGCAAGATGCTTTTATTCTACTGTAATTAATCCAGTTAAGCTCTGAAACAAATACACATTTCTTTGTCAAAAGCGCAGGACTCCATTTTTAAGCAAGGGGATTGTAGTAATATGCAAATCATGTCATTCAAGATGTGTGGTTATGTAGGACACCATTAAAAACAAACACACAATGCATACACACACACACACACACACACACACACACACACACACACACACACACACACACACACACACTCACACTTCTTAATGTAAATATGTTACTGTAAAATGGACACAAATTTAAATAAACTAATTTTTTTTAAGTCTTATTTGATCTGTACCCCTTAAACTATATTTCCTCTTTGTGCAAGGATTATCTCATAGCTCATTTTCTTAGTTTCTCAGTAAATCTATATCCATTAATTTTGACAGAAATAAAAGCATATTTTCTATATCATGTCCTTCCACGTTTATAAACAACTTAATGAAACCGTCGATCAGTGCAAATAATTAGGTATGTGGCTTGACCTTATCTGACCTTCACCTACAGCATCCAAGGACTTCAGTCCAAGTGGCTTGTGCAGCTGAAAGCAGCGTATACCATCTCAGACCTACTTTTTCCTTTCCTAGCCAGTCCTTCCTTCATAAATGTTTAAATACTACAAACGTAGGAAACACCAGAGAAATGGGTTTGCCATTTTTACATTTTCATCTTCCATTTGGATCATCATTGAATTATTTTACTCACAGCTTGCTAGCTTGCCTGTTCACCTGTTCCCTCTTCTACAAACTCATACTCTTCATCCTTCCTCCTCTCTAGTTTTACACATTGCTGTTATTTCCACACTCTTCATAAACCTATTACATCCTCTTCCTTCCTTTGCATGTTGCCATCATAACTTTCTGCCTCTCTCTGACTTCTATATGATTCTTTACAAAAAATTGTAACAAAGACTTCCTCATTACAACTACATGGAGGGGGGTATCTTATGTCAAATGGTGTTAGAAGTGAACAAAAGATCACCAGTACTCAACTTCAATCTGTCTGTCCAATAGTAGTGAGGATTTTTTTAATTAAAACTCGGTGTCCTGCACAAGAGAATGTAGATAAGAAATTGGGTAATTTTAATGGCAATATAAGGAAAGGTAATGTCAAGAGATTGAATAGCTTCAGGGGCATGAAATTAAAGTCAGAAAAGAAAGTGAATAAAGCATTTAGAGATCAAAGGGTAGTTAAGCTGCATTAGCCGAAATTGTATCATTATCTGTTGCGTAAATTGCCATAGATTTAGGCCTAGTACACAGATAGTAGAACACTAAAATCTATGTATCAGAGACTGTTAGAATAGATGATAAAAGGCCAAAAGTAAAACCAAGCCTAAATTCAGTAGCAACTGCTATAAATTAATAGGAGTAGATGAGCAAGTTTGGAGCAGGGTGCATATACAGATGAAAACGCTCAACTGAATAAAGTTGTATTTTCTGGTGCTACAGAAGTATTTTCCTTCTTCTAAATATATTTGTTACTGTTTGCTACTTCATTGGTTATTATGTCTAAAGGTGCTCCTGAAGGAGGTGGGCTAGCTGCTGCTAGCCAGACTAATACAGCTGTCTCAAATAATGGCAAATTAACCAGTTTACTTCAACAAGTGAGCTCTCAACTTTTTTACATTCATTTCATCTTCAGAATTCCATGAGAGTGGGGTTGCAAGAATTTGAAAGTTTAGGTGTTCCTTTAACTCAGGTTACACCAAATACTGAAGACAACACCTGCACTTCTATTTTATCTGGATTAAAAACAAATTAGAAAACTAATGATTTTAATTTCAGCACAGACCCTGGTGTTAGAAGGATATGCACTGGTGAAACTCTTACCTCAAGCATTAAAGTGTTTGAAAATACACTTCTTTAATATAAAAAGTTACAATTGGAGAACAGTTATCTGGAAAGGAATATGGAATTAAATCAGGTCCCTAAGGGACTAAGGCTCTGGCGATTACCAAATGGAGCCTTTAATAATTCTGAATTCCTTAAAGAACTTGAGCATCTGTTTAATATGGCAGGACTTGATTTATTAAAGCTTATGGTTAAATATAACAATATCAAAATGGACACTCTGTCTGGTGAGCTAGGTAATCATATTCATTTCATTACGAATGACTTGCTGTATACCCAAATAAAAGGGCAGTTTGACAAAGCCTTTTCTAATGTGGAAAGTGTTTGTAAAAACATATTTACTCACAAGTGCAACAGATTGCAAATTGACTTGGAAGAATACTCTAATGGAAAGGTGTATCCCAAGCCAAATGTGTCGCTTAGCAATCAGAGATGTCAAACCAATCAATTTGAAGCAACGGCTGACAACGTGATGATGTATGACTTGAGGGATTATGAGCGGCCCGCTCTGAGGTTCCTGCAGTGAGACAGTTGGAGCGTTTGCAAAATTGGGCACAGCAGGAACATTTTTCCTTTCAACACCCTCACAACAATGCATAACAGGAGAGGGAACAACAGAACAATTACCAGGCACAGGGAGCTTGTCCCAAGAAGTCAAACATCACTTACAGCAACTGCAAGAGGCGGTAATTTAATCTTTTGTCTCACCAGGTAACAGTTCTTCTCCCATCATTATGGGTTCAGATTCAAATATTTTGGCTGTTTTGTTGGGTATGGCTGCATTTGTTGACTTTGACAAACAGCTTGATTCATTAGACAGTTCTATCTTAACTCTGTATTCGTTTACTAACCATCAGCAGCACAATATTACATAATTTGTCGACATTTCACAGAATTTCACAGAATGAGTCTGTTGAAAGTGATTTGTGTGTACTGGACAATTTGTTGCTTGCTGATAATAGTTTAACTAGGAATTTTACGGAAGCTGCACTTCCTATTACTGTGTACAATTCAGTAGGAGATTTTAAGTTGTTCATCTACTCTGTCAATGATGTTTTACTTTCACATGCTGATGTACTTTCCAAAGATTTTTCTTTTGTGCCAGCTAGGAACTGCAATATTGTTACTTTAAGTATAGATTTCAAGCTCTATTTACGAAAATTTAATTTACGGTTGTGGTTTAATAATGGAAATGCTGGGAATGCCTTGGTTAAAACAATAAGTTATGTCTTTTTAATAAAATGCGTGAATTGGAGTTGAGGCAGTGTTTAGGTAGTACATCTGCACAACCTCATGACAATTTAACACAAAATGGAAAAAGGTTGTTATAAGATATTGTATCTGACAAAAATATGTGTAATGAAGCCAGATAAAGGCAATGGAATGGTAGTGATGGATCAAGTAGATTATGTGCGTGCTGTTAATGCAATTCTTGCTGATGGAACATATGAAGAAATTTCACAGAATGAAATTAATATTGCACACAACAAAATAGACCTACTTTTAAATGACGTGCGTTATCAAGGCAACATTACATTAGAGGAGCATTCTTATATGAAAAATGAACATCCAGTTATTGAGAGTATCTTTGGTATTCCCAAAATACACAAGATCCTAGTTAATCCACCATTTAGACCTATTATAGATGCCAAAAGATCTAAGACTTTCTTAATTTCTAGATTTTTAGATCAACAATTGAAGGGGTCCTACAGGTATTTTCATACATTTAGCAACAAATGTAAAGACACTGACAGTACCACAGCTAGGAAATTTATTACAAAAAATAAAGTAAAAAACAAAAACAAAAATTGCAATGAATAAATCCTTACAAAACAGTGGTTAGTGCTTTCAGGGACCTACCCCTTCATCAGACAACAGTTAAAAATCCCATAATTCTTTAAATACTGTAAAATAGTCACATGATATTTCAAAAATATTTCAGTTATACCCAGTAAGGACATAACAATTAGTGCATCAGTACATATTAGCACAGTTATGCAAATAAATAGACCATATACTAAAAGAATTATAGCTAAAATAAATAAATAATGTATAATTAAAAATATGTATATGTGTATAACCTTATATAGTGCATAACTCTATATAATGAAAAAAGATATAACCTAATAATCCTAACAACAACACTATAAATATATATATATATATATATATATATATATAAACATAATAAAAATGCATATAGACAGATCTAGTACATCCAGCTTGTATAGATACATACATAAAAATAAAATGCTTATATATATATATATATATATATATATATATATACACACACACACACACACACACACACACACACACACACACACACACACACACACAAGTAAATACTAAAATAGTGCTAACAAATTTATCCAATCTAAAATACAATATAAAAGATAAAAGTATATTGTAATATATAGTTAAAAATCTAAAAAAAAATTCCATACATTTGCAGAGACTCCTGGCATTTTTTTGTCTCATTTGAACAGGGTCGATACAACAGGTATTTTTTTACTTTGTCACTATTGACGGCTGTAACATCTTCAGTGTTATACTCCATGAACTGGGGTTAAGTTGGCTGGAGAGGCAGTTGGTCATTTCTAATAAGTTTGAAGGACATCGGATTACTACTCTCGTGACCATAATGGAGGTAGTACTTAATAATTTCATTTTCTTTGAAGGAGAAATGTTCAGGCAAAAGGTTGGAGTGGCAATGGGGGTAGCTTGTGCCCCCCATTTTTGCTAATATACTGATGTCTTTTGGGAGACCAATTTTGTTTTTCAGAGCGAATATTTTGATTTCATTTCTAACTACACAAGATACCTGGATGACATTTTTTTTGGTTTAGCGGGGTACCCTAGAAAACTACAGGAATTTTTTGATTATATTAACAACATGGTTGATTTTCTAAAATTCACCTACCAATATAGCACTGATACTATTCATTATATGGATGTGGAGATTATTTTTGACCATGATAAAAATTCCTTGGTGTCCAAGATCTTTAGGAAATCTACTTTTTCAAATTCATACCTGGAATATTCTAGCTGCCACTCTCCTTGTCAAAAAAGATCAGTTGTTAAAGGTCAACTGGTGAGGGTGGCTAGGATGGTGACTAGGGAATCAGATTTTATTGAAGAAGTTGATTTCATTTTACAAATGTTTAGAATTAGAGGTTACCCTGACCACTTATTGTTGACTTTGAGAGATGAGATTATGGCAAAAAGACAAAGAAAGGTTTATTTACCCATTTTAGATGGGGAAGATGGCAGGAAATGGTAACCTTGGAATATTCACTAATACTAAGAACAAAAACTTGGCTGATGGTTATTTTGCCTTTATTTTCACATACAAACGTGATACCTCAAACATTTGTGCCATTGTCAGGAAAAATTGAAGATTGTTAACTTCTGATTATGACTTACTACAATTATTTGTTAATAACCCCAAATTTTCTGTTTAGGAGAGACCTAAATTTTAAAGATTTTTTTGAAAGAGGGCAAAATAGTGGTAACCAAAATCAGTCCAATCTTAGATTAGGTAATTTCAAGTGTGGTAGGTGCACCCAATGTTCACATATTATGGAGACCAGCAATATTTTTGTGTGAAATAATTTCAAAATTAACATACATTCACGCTGTAACTGTTTTTCTAAGAATGTAACATACATTGCTAAATGCTTGTCTTGTCCCGCATTCTATGTGGGGAAGACGGCTAGGCTGTTCAAAAATAGAATATATGAACACACATTGGATATTTTGAGAGCAGTTAAAACTAATGTATTAAGCAGACATATTGAGAGGCTTAAGGACCACACCTTTAGATTTTTGGTAGTACAACAGATTACTAGTGATTTACAAGGGAAGGTGATCCCTGACCAGTTGGAAGCCTGTGAATTACGTTGGCAATTGAGGCTTAATGCTACAGAATATCTAGGTTTGAATGAATATACCAGCATTTCAAGTATTTTAAAAATGAAGCAGTATGGGTGTTTATTGTAATTTTGATATAGGCAGTATAATGAACAATTTTTGGTATATTGTTTTTGTTTTAGTATGTGTTGCTTTAAATTTTAACTGTGTGGTTAATTACTTAATTGTTTCTTAACTGAGTATAAAAGAAGTGTGGTGTTTTAATTCATTGATCTGTTGAAGTCTTGTTAATATACAGACAAAAGCACTCAACTGAATAAAGTTGTATTTTCTGGTGGTAAAGAAGTCTTTTCCTTCTTCTGAATATATTTGTTGCATTGAAGAATTACTTTACTTTGCAGGATGCCATTCTCAAACTTCCATTGGAAAGCTGGCCCATATGGGAAGACAAAACTTTAGAAGACAGTAAATTGATAACTGTACAATGAGGTATTCAATGTAAATTACGTCAGGGTTACAGATAATGGGATTTACCAAATAAATTAGAATTTTTTTATTGAAATGGTCAGCAAGAGCTGCACTTATGTATTATTAAAAAACTTGCATGGGCTCTCTAAATAAGTCAATGAGATGCAATCAGTGCATTAACCAAATAGTGGAGTACACAGTGACATTTGGAGGAATGTCCCCTGCAGCCCCTACACTCCCTGCTAATTAAATATATCAGCTCTGAGATCACACTAAAGTGAGGAAAATGGTCTATTTCCCATTCTGTGCTGCATGGCGATCTCCATTCAGATGTTTGAAGGTTTGAAATTTCAGTGATCCAATAGGGATCCATCACGGAAGACCATTTTTCTTATTGCTGTCACATGAGCTTGAAAATTTTGAAGTTTACAAACCCTGATGCATAAGGAACTACATAAAGTCTTTCACAGGAGCAGGAGCAGCCCTATAATAAATCCTTAATTTATGCCTAAAGAAATTTTTGAGCTGCCAGTGTTTTTTTTTTTTAATCTTTAAAACAAATTAGAAAATATCCCAAACCTTTTAGATGTCAACAGGCAATTAAGATAACGTCTAAAGAGGTTCAAGCCTATAAAGAACACTCACAGTTACCTGTAGGATTTTACACACACACACACACACACACACACACACACACACGCACACACACACGCACACACACACACACACACATATATATATATATATATATATATATATATATATATATATATATATCAAATACTGACAAACCTCCTTTGGTTGACATCGTTTTAGTTGACAAAGTTTAGTTGACTACACAGATGGTTAACAGGTGTGTGAAACTGGCAATCCCTGTAAGGAAAATAGTCACATTTCCTTGAGGACTGTGTGATCTTGATGTTAGTATATGTAACTTGCAAGGGGTGAGGGGAGTGCAAGGGGCTTGCTCCCTGCAACAAATTATGTTTTACTTTGCTTTTTTAACTTTGTTTTGCATGTGTTGAAATTTTTGCACAGCATATGTGTAGCACCATGCCAATGTTTGCAAAGTCGACTTCTTGTGGTCAATCTTGTGAACGTCAATATTTGACCAATTCATTCATTTTCAGTAGACTCATATATGGGTCTTTGTTATTTAAATGAAAACTCATTTCACTGAATCCCAAGTGGTCATATCCATTTGACTGAAAACTGAAAAGTGTGGAATTGCACAGAAAGTATGCAGTGGTGTCTTTTCTTACCACAGAAATTATTAAGCAAGTGAGTCTAGCTTAGTCTAGCTGATTATTTGTGCATCGTAATGGACACCATCATGTTGTACCTCCAGATCTGCAGATATTTGCATTTGTGCTCCAGCACAGACTCACTAAGTATGATGATTTTTTTTTATTTTCTCCATGGTCATATGACCATGGAGTTAATATATGTATGTAAGTAAGGAGGGTGTGAGGAGTTGCAGAGGGCTTGACTGGAGAATAATTTTTTTTCTATTACCTGATATTTCAGTAAAATGAGTTTCAGTCAGATGGGTTTGACCATATGGGATTCACTGAAATAAACTTTCAATGAAATGACATATACCCATAACTTTATTATCAAAATCTGGCAATGCACTTCTTTGTTTAATTATCCCATCAAAATAAAATGTTGAAAATAAAAACATTTTTATGCCAATATTTCAAAACATGCTAAAGCCAATTTTCTGTATGCAATGTTTTGGAAAAAATACCGTTGAACTGCATTTGTCATCCGGATCTCTCTCTCTATATATATATATATATATATATATATATATATATATATATATATATGTGTGTGTGTGTGTGTGTGTGTGTGTGTGTGTGTGTATGTGTATTTTATATATATATAGCTACTGAGAGAGAGAGAGAAAGAGATAGAAAAGAGGGGCAGGTCTTTATAAGAGCTTGCTAGAACATACCTCACTAGGGCAGTCTCAGTTTCATCAGCCTTCCTTAGGCATGTATCTTCTCAGACTATCTGTGAGATGACTACCTGGTCATTGACAATATTCTCTTGAAACAATACACACAAGGTACAATCTAGGGAGAGGGGTCAAGGAGGCTTTTTTTGATTTTTGAGGGACATGTGAAGCAACAGACCTTTGTAATCCTTCTCATCCCTATGCCTGCACCACTTGTGTGATTCTTTCCTCTGTCAAACATTTTTCTGCAGATATCATCTAGAAAAAGGAGCATTAATGTGTGAGAACTCACTATAATAGGAGATGGTCGAGTAAGATCACCATTGCAGTGCAAAGGGTAAGATCACTATTGTAGTGCAAAGAGTAAGATCACCATTGCAGTGCAAAGAGTGAGATCACCATTGTAGTGCAAAGAGTAAGATCACCATTGTAGTGCAAAGAGTATGATCACCATTGCAGCGCAAAGAGTGACATCACCATTGTAGTTCAAAGAGTAAGATCACCATTGCAGTGCAAAGAGTAAGATCATCATTGCAACGCAAAGAGTGACATCACCATTACAGCTCAAAGAGTAAGATCACCATTGCAGTGCAAAGAGTGACATCACAATTGCAGTGCAAAGAGTAAGATCACCATTGCAGCACGAGCTCCCAGCCACTTCTTCTTTTTTTCGCTATTGAGGCTGTGGGCTCCTGGTGTCAATGGGGGAGGAAATAGGACTAAGAGAGTGAAATGAGAGTAACTGTACTCCTTCCAGTTACCACAATGGAGACTACTTATTTACCTGTTGAAGGTCAGCTTTTCAGTGCATGGAATATGAACTTTGACATTATTTCACTGACAAAAAAAAAAAAATTATGGTGTGGGATGACACCTGCTTTTATTCCGATGTAGAGTTGCATCTTCACATGGGAAGTAGCTCAGCCCATGCTGCCGCATATGTGGAGCTCTGGGAGTTTTGCTGTTTGAGTGGATAGCCTGAATTGGATTGTTATGTCAGAAATTCTACTGCAATAGTGATTATTCTCAAACATCTCTTATATATTTTGCATAAATCCAGAGCTATGAAAGATGATGGCAGTTTGAGCAGAGAATTAAGGCCTCAACTGTTAACAAGCTGCTTCCTCTGGTTCCAGGGCTTGATTATCTCAGCTTTTATGTGCCTGCTATGTGACATTGAGCAAATCACTTAAAAACTAGGAACTTGGGCTTGGCTTCTTAATGGTCTCATGGACTGCATGCCTAGTAACAATGGATAATGCAGTTGAGGATTACATACAGTGTTAAATGTAACTGAGCAGAATACTTTATATTGTGTGTGTGTGTGTGTGTGTGTGTGTGTGTGTGTGTGTGTGTGTGTGTGTATGTATCTGTATGTATGTATGTATTTGTGTATATGTCTATATAGCTCTATATAACTGTATCTATATCTACAGCTACACACACACACACACACGCACACACACACACACACACACACACACACACACACACACACACATATAGATGGATATAGATATATTGACCTGTATATCTATATATCTATAGCTATATCTATGTATATGTATATATATATGTATATATATATATATATATATATATATATATATATATATATATATATATATATATATATATTAAGAACAATATATGTATGTATATGTATATGTGTATGTAGATATATATATATATATATATATATATATATATATATATATATATATATATATATATATATATATATAATGAGAGAGAAAGAATGAAACATCAAATGTGAGCAGAAGAAGGTGTGTGATTAAGTACATGGAAATATCAGAAATATTATTCATAAGTGTAGTTTGATCTTGTGAATATCCACATAGGTTCATAGGCATGTAATAGGCTAGCTGCTCTTGTAGGTCATCTTAAGCCTAGCCAGTTTTCCTTTTTGTGTTTGAAATAACCTATCCCATTTTGTTAAAGATTGTCATTACCCATCCCATGGTCGATAATTATATATATTACTACTTATGAGAATAACTAGGATAAAACCATAGATAATTTGAGCGGACCCATTTGTGGTATAAAGCATTTAGGAAATGCATGTGTCCATTAGTAGTACAGGTGGCAATCCTAGGGTAAATTTTCTGTTTACTAACCAAAGGTCTAAGTTGGACCTGAAAATGGACAGGGATGAACTTTGTTTTGTATGGCTGAGGAGTTTGTTCCATAGCAGAGGTATCCCCAGTGAAAACCTGTCCCTCCAAACCATTGTATTGATATTGCGGAAGAGGTTTAGATCCCTAGGCAGAAGTTTTTTTTTATGCCGTTTGACTTTCTCATGTGTAGTAAATCCATCAGCAATCTGTTGGAGGATGTATTTTATGTCAGTCACAGGTCACCTCTTTGCAGTCTGAAGGATTCAGAGTATAGTGACACAGCTTTGAGTTGTTTCTCGTAGGACATGTTTTGTAGGCCTTGTATGCTTTTAGTAAGGTATCTTTGTGGGTGTTACAGTTGTTGCATGTGTCTGGACAGATATATGCCAAAGGGGCATTATATTTAATGATTGGCTTAATTAGGGCTGGATAAAGTGCAGCAATGACATCTCTAGATCTAGACACCATCCCTTTGTTTATAAGCTGTGCAATGTAGAAGGGTTCTCTTACAACAATATTCACATGCTGGTCAAATGTTGGGTCACTGTCCACAAAAGTTCCCAAAACCCAAACAACTGGGTCAACTCTTAGGGAAATATTGTCAATATGGTCGTTTTCTGGGTAGATGATTTCCTAAAGTTACAGTAATGCATTTTTTGCCATTTATTTTCAGACCATGGTTTAAACTACTTATTTATTTGAGACAAACCTTCCTGTAGGATGGCTAAGTCATTTGGAGATTCAATGACTACTCCTAGCTTGCAATCATCTGCAAACTTAGTCAGCCAGAACCCTTTGGTACTGAATTTTATTTCAGAAAAGTAGATGCTAAACAAGAGAGGTTCCCAGCACAGAACTCTGGGGGACTTCCTGGTGGCTAGTCTGTTTGTGGATATAATGTCCCCTATTTTGATTATCTCCATCCTAATTGTAAGCCAATTGGCAATCCTGTGAGTGACAGAGGGGTTTGTTCACATTTTGTTCAGCTTCTCTACTACACTTGAGTGAGGAATTGTGTCAAAAGCTTTGGTCAGGCCAATGGATGTGGTGTATACTATATTTGCCTTCATCCATTGCTTTGGTGACCTTTTTAAAAACATCCTCCAGGCTGAGTAAGCATGACCTGCCCTTGATGAATCCAGGCGTTTATGGATCTAGTGTTTGGAGGTTTCCTATGTCCAGATTGATTAATTCCATGATAGGTCTTTCCATGGCTTTGCATATGAGGCTGGTGCAACTGTAATTGCCTAGGTTTGTGGAAGGTCTTCCCTTATGCAGGGGAATGACTGTAGCCGTTTTCCATTCACTTGGTACAAAACCTCTATGGAGGCTGAGATTACACAGTGTTATTAGGAGTGTAACTAAATCACGCTTCTTGCTATTTAAGATGTATCCAGGGTTATTGTCAGGACTCATCGGTGTAGTATTTTTAGCTTTTGAAAGCACTTTTAGTACTTGGTCTTAAAGGTAAATGTAATATGGGACACTGGTAAAGCCATGAATGATTCTTCAAGGACAATCTTAGTATCCATGTTGCGAAGCCAAGAGTACGTTTCCAAGATTAAACTGCATGATGAAAATATTTTTCTTTTATGTGCCCTTTATCATGTTCTGTTTATGCACTTAGTTTGAAATGGTACATGCTGTATGCCAGTACCATATACGAAACAGTACTTTATCATTTTATATTGAATGCTTGTAAGAAGTGTTGCGATACTGAATTATTCATATGGTATGTATGTTGGATTTGTATAGTAAATCATTCCTCTTTATGATAAGCACTCTTATGGGTTTAATGACACATTATAATAAGTGTATAAAACAATAAAACACAATTCCTTGTCGCAGTCAAACCAGGCTGTGAGTCAACAATAGACTGCTTCACGTCTCTTCAGACCTTCCAAACTCAAAGTTCCAAACCACGTCTCTTCAGATCTTTAAAACTTTCAGAGAGATACGAGTCCACATCTAAATATCCAAACTCAATTCTGAGCACAAATAAAAACTTTCTTTATTAATATCCACAGTTGGTAAGCGCTTTCGCTATAGCGGAGATGTCCGTTGCTTATTTTAAAGCTGTCTCACTGTGTTAAACCCATTTAACATAGCGAAACAGTAAAAAGCAACAGAGATCTTGCTTTCTCCGTTGCTTTTTTTTTTTAAACCTGTCTCGCTATGTTAAATGGGTTTAACATAGCGAGACAGCTTTAAAATAAGCAACGGAGATCTCCGTTGCTTTTTTTAAACCTGTGTCGCTATGTTAAACTCTTTTAACATAGCGAGACAGTGTTAAAAAAAAAAGACTTATACTAATGGAAAAAGTCCGGGTGACTGGACCTTTTTCCATTAGTATAAGTCGATTTACAATGTGCACGCTGGCCAATCAGCGTGCACATTTTGGAATATTAATAGGGGGCCGTGGTATAATATCCTTAAAACTAGTTCATATTCTAACACACCATGAAAAGTAATTCTAACACCAAGGTGCAAATCAGTAATGAAGGAATGAAGGATGATAGACTTTGCTGGTATTATTGTATCTATCTTTGAGAAAGTAGGAGTACAAAAGTATATTTCTTTAGGAACTGTTTCAATAATTTATGCCAGCATTTCACTTACAGAACAGATTTTTGTCAGAGTTTTCAAATGTAAATACTATGACTGTTAACCTTTTTCAGTGCTGGCCTTCAAAGATTTGAAATTTCTAATTATTCTGGAAGCTGATTAATGATATATACTCATGAAATGATTAAACAAAATTTTAAAAATGTCATAGTTAATGTGGTAATGTGCCATACTTAAAGTTGTGTTTATGAATACTGCGGACTCACTTTGCCAAAGGTACAAAAGTGATATACAGACGTTTCACACAACTTTCTAACAATAATGATTTGTGCCTCAGCAGCATTTCTCTATCTCCAAAAAGGGGATTCTGTTTTATTTAATATTTTCACTGTAATGGAGATTTTTTTCATATTTTCATTGTTACTTTATATTGATTATTTATTTTTGTTTAACCTCTGTACCAAAACTTCAGTTATCCATATATACCAGATAAAGATTCCTTATATCATATGTGATGTGTTGTTCTCACTATATTCAGTTTGACTGAGGCATTGATTTAATACAGTGATTTTATGTACAAAGTTTTTCTTCCTGGATCATTGCTGAAAAAGGGCTATGCGCAGTCAGAATTTCCCAGTAAATCACTACAAATGAATTGATAAAAATGTGTGAACATTTATCAAATTGAATTTTGTTAAAAAGTAAATAATTTTTGGTAAAACAGCTACTTCATGTTGAATATTTATTGAATGTTCACACTACCTTTGATCAAAATGAATACTTTTTTAGCTGTATGTTTATGAGGAAGTGTGGTTTAATAATGCCTTTTTAGGTAAAATATATATTAAGAGCATTATATTTTGTCTTAGTATACTGGAGAAATAAATGAAAGTGAAGAGAATGTGACTGTGGTGACAATACAAGTGACAGACAACGATACAGCTAACACAGACGCATGGAAAGTGATTTATAAAATAGTTTCAGGAAATGAAATGGGAAATTTCAAGATTGAAACAAATCCAAAAACAAATGAAGGAGTTCTCAAAGTTATTAAGGTAAGTGCCACATTTTTACTGTCAATTTTAACAGATAAATACAGGATTATAAGAATATGGTTTTCATATTACTGTATATACACATGGATAAGTATCCAGGAAAGTAAGAAAAAATGTCCTGGGGAATAATCTTATATCAGGAAATGTTTTTTTGAGTGTTTTTTTTTCATACTGAGAAACGTATGCCTGAGTGGAACAAAGTGACAAAGCACACTAGTAAACTGTCTTCAAATCCTGGTAGGTGGTAAATTCTGATGTAAACTAAAGTAGGTGAAATGGTAAATCAAATGAAATATGAATTATATACTTTCAATAAAGGGAAATTAGAGAGCTGACGCCAAAATATGTACCTTCAGGTAAAGGTATATATATATCGACAGTCTGTTTCATGTTATAAGTCAGTAGAAAACTATAATACTGCAGTGCGTTGACCTAAGCATTTCATTTCACTACTTATAGTGCCTGATATACTATCGTCATGGAACTACTAATAAGTTAGGTTTGTTCACTGCTATGAAAGAGTAAACAGTATATATATCATTACAATAAGAAAAGTCACAAAGAATTACTGAAGGCATTTGTTTTTTCACAAGGTGAACCACTTATCATGCATGCACAGATATGCACAGTAACAGAGTGAGAGGCTAAACGTCATGATGCAGCTATCAGTTTTGATAAAAAGGTTTGGAGAACAGGTACTACTGGACTGCAGTCTTACACAGTAGCATAGCTTTTAGGTTCATCCCTAAGTTGCATCCATTTTTGGATGACTGATAATTGGTTTGAATTCAATAACACAGTTCAAGTTTCCTCCTCTGATATCATTTACTGTGTAGACAAACAGCCGTTTGTGTCTGCACTGCATGACTTGAGGGTGATTACTAATGACAAGCTGATGGTAAAGGTCCAGTTCCTACATGTCAAATCCCCTCGTTTCCATCCCAGTAACACTGTTCCCATCAAACACTGTGTTCCACCTATTGATCTCCTACTCTGGTGCATGCCGCAGTCTCCTTCTGACAGATTAGTGCAGCATTCTGCATCTTGGACTTCTAGAGTTAGAACTCAATTGCCTGCAGCTTGTACAAAATTCTACTGTTTTACTACTGCATGGAATCTACAAGTACCACTATATCAGATGGACTCTGCTGAGACTGTACTGACTTTCAGTCTCAGAGTAAGGTCTGTAAAGTTCTAGTCCTAGTTTATGTGGCCATGCAGGGCTGCTCATGGTCCCCATAGTGCAGCTGGACTCAACTGGAGTTCTATCGTTAGAACGCCAATGATCACATCTCTGAAATTTACTAACTGGTTGCCTCAGATGGTCTCCAACATGGGATGGGTTAAAGCACTTCAGGTAGGCACATTTGTTTGAGTGAGTTTATGAGCAATATTATTGGTTGACTGCAGTGCAAAAAGTCAACCTTATAAAAGTCATTGTTGTTTGCATTGTTTTACTTCATCTTTTTTATACTAATTTTCATCCATTTGCTATTTTGTGTCTCTGTGTTTCTTAACTTATGTGTATTTTTTATTTAATGCCTGAGTTAAAACAGCTGAATAATCAAAGTAGAATTTGAAGCTGAAAACCTTTATCTCTTATAAAATTAGAGAATGAGTGAGTGCAAGTGAAAAAAAGTACGCTACTGCATAGCCTTTCTTCACCAGAGAGAATGAGAAGTTAGTTAACCCCAAAGAACTATTGCATATCACTTAGGTGTCATTCAGGGAAAAAATGATGTGCTTAGTTGAATGAGGCTCTTGTGGCTAAATGCAAGCAGAAAATGATGGTCATGAGCATACCTCTCAACCTGGAAACATCAAAAATCTGGACAAGGCCCATGAAAAATAGGTACAAATCTGTACGCTGATTAACATCTAATTTGCATACATAATTATGTAACCCCACCCACTCCAGTGGAATTGTGGGATACCAACTTTCAAACGCAAATTGAAGAACAGACAACCAAAACATGGCACCAGAGTCCCCCTGCAGCCATTCCAGTGTCCTGTTACCTGACTATTTTGCCCCATTTACCATAAACACTACTAATGTATGCATACTGCTTTACTTCTACAATGATCTGAATTTTATTTTTACATTTTACAGCACAACAATGCAGTAACACTAAGAAACATCATCTGGTAAACAAAGCAATACTGTCTCACAATGAAAATAGGCTTGACATTAAACTTTGCCCTTGAAACTCACATTCATTGAAACAGCATTGAAACCCACATACACCACATCCAAAGAAAATGCATCTGGCCAGTGGTGGATAAAGATTACCTTTGGGCTGTTTTCAAATCATTGGCCCCTTGCACACAAAACAAGAAACATACATGTGTTCTTTTCTTTATACACCTTCCTGACTTTATTAAATTATATTCCTTGTATAATACAACACACGTTAGAGTGCATTTTAAATTTATTGTTTGAACATTTTACCAGTAATCTGTACTGTAGGTAATGAAACAAAACACATGAACCAATAATGACAAAACTGCCCAATTCAGAACTTTTCATTCATAAAAGTCTGCTTCCACACCCACACTATAAATAGAATGACAGTAGTGTAAGCCATAGGCATCTTGCACAGCGTCTCACTTATTTTCAATTTCATTTTTTTGGGGGGGAAGGGGGACAAAAGGTCAAAAACCAGGGACACATTTTAAACATTGCTTGTATAATTTTGTACAGTTGCTAGAATAAAATGCTGTGCTACCCTCATGCATTTCACTGGCAGGTTTTGAACCCAGGACTCTATGCACTACATTCAGAACAACATACCACTATCCCAAATCAGCAGCTGCCTGAAAAATAGGAAGAGTGAAATCATTTAGTGAATTCATTTCTCACTTCTCAACATAGCTCTTAACCTCATGGACAGAAAGCCAATAATGGGGGAATACAAATTCAGTTCTCACTTCTCACTCACCATATCTCTGAACTGTTAGCACAAACATGTTCTTACTTCTCATCATAGCTCTCTGAACTCTTAGTACAAAAAAAAAATCTGGACAAAGCTCAGAACATAACTTTCAACTGTCTAAAAGCTCCATTTAAACAGGGGCAAGTATGCACTTCCACATTTCAGTATCCTTCTTTGAGTTTACATGAAAAACCACTGTCCCTACCCATTTACAAAGGCAAAAATGCAGCAGACAGTACCAATGATTTCTAGAAGACACACGGCTCTTACCATTACTCAGTTTAGTCTCTTTTTGCTTGACCTATCCAGGTAAGCAGAGTTCCCGTTACTCCAGTATTCTTCCATACAGTCACCAAATGCTCTTCTAAACTTGTTATGCAGCCCAACAGCTGAATATTCTTTGTTGACATTTTCTTGTTAATTTATCATTAATCCATTGGTAAGGGCTGGCTGGCAGTGTTTAACCTCTTCCACCTTTAAAACTAGACTGGAGTGGGGGTTAAGTGGATCACTAGCCCTCCGTACCAATGGACTTAACAGTAAATACTACACATAAAATTGGGTCATGTAGCCAAGCACTTGCACTACAGAATCTTGCATAACATGCAGTTAAACAAATCATTTAGAGAGCTCCACCACATGCCAAAAGTAAACATTGTCCTCCACTTCTCGCAGGAGAATATGGCAAGTTTGTATTCTGTGGCAGTCTGTAGGCCAAACATCAGTAGCAATGTTGTAGTTAGTTAAAGCTCAACATCTCCAGGGCTGAAGTCTGACAGTGCATTCTACTCTGTGGGGTTCCTCTACTTCACCACTGCCAACATTTATCATTTATAGCAGCAGCAATCTGGAATTTTTATCCACAATGGAACATTTTAGTGTGATCCTTTACATCAACTGATATTTAAGGATCAGCTGTCAGTTAATGCTATGTCACCTTTGTAACATTCATGCTGCTAATCAGGATGGATTCAGATGAGCAATCCATCTACATATTGTGGGAGTAGAACCCATAACATTCTGCATCAAAAGCAAATATGTTGCCTGTTGTGCTACTAACACAAACAGACTTGGTATAACTTAAGCAGCACTAAACTTTTCTCCCCCTGAAGGAACTATGCAGCACATGAAATTTGGAAAAAGCCAACATTTATTGGGGGGGGGGGTGCAAAACCAGGGACACATTTTAAACATTGCTTGCATTTCCTGAAAGATAGGAAGACTAAAACTTAAATAGCTATCAGATTTGCCAAAAAAACACACATTTTAAGAGGAAAAGACTAAAAGTATTAGCTGCCATTAAAGACCGAAAGTAACAGTGAAACGCAATGCTTCTGCAAGTTAAACACAGAAAACTGCTGTTAAAGACTGAAAGTATTAGTAACACAGTTTGATAATTCAAGTACAAAGCTTCTGCAAGTCTGCCATTAAATAACACAGAAAGCTGCCATAATGTGAAGCCTGCATGCCCTTAAAGGCTGAAAGTAATACAACTGTTTGAAAAGTCACACACCTCCTTTAAGCACAAAGCTTCTGTTAGTGTCATTAAATAACACACAGAAAGCAGCCGTTATGTGAAGCCTGCATACCATTAGTTTGAAAAGTCACACACCTCCTTAAAGTACAAGTCTGCCATTAAATAATACACACAGAAAGCTGCCGCTATGTGAAGCTACGATGCCTGCATGCCATTTAAGACTGAAAACTGCCTAACATAGCCGTTTCAAAAGTCTCACACACACACACACACACCTCTGCCATTAAGTTAAAAAGCTTCTGCAAGTTCACACACACACACACCTCTGCCACAAGTAAAAAGGCAAGTTTGTAATTATGCAAAAAGCTTCTGCAAGCTGCCTAAGTAAATGGAAAGCTGTGCTGTTATGTGACACTGTGAATCTGTGATGCCTACATGCATGTCGTTAAAGACTGAAAGATGCCTAAGTAACATAGCCATTTGAAAAGACACACACACCTTCTCAGTAATCCTAATCACTCTGCAGCTAAAACGGCGCATTAGGCATTAAATCTGCAGCAGGACTGAAAATGGCATTAAATCTGCTTCAGATATGATAAGTATTCAAACAGGCAACTTCATATTCAGTTAAATCTGCCCAGTGCCCAGACAAGTATTTTATATTCAGACAGACACACGCAACTGCATGACTTACGTGATGGTGTTAACTCTGCAGCATGGCTTGATAACGACTCCATACTCAGTTAAATCTGCCCATACGAGACGAGTATTCCATATTCAAACAGACAGACGCGCGCGAGTATTCAGGCAACTCAATGACTTACAAAATGGGTCACGCACATCTGAGCTTTTCCGACAGGTTGACGGAGCTGATGTCATCGCGCACGTGATGACGTCAGCTCTGAAAGCGCAGAATCTAAAAAACAGCTTCAAAAATCGGAAATGAAGGGGTGCTACTCGGGAATCGTAGCACCCCTTCACTGGGACCCCAAAATTCGGTAAAAACCGAGAAATTTGGGACGGTTGGGAGGTCTGGTCATGAGTTAAGAGGCCGCAGGGAGATAAGTATAACAGTAGTCTGCAATAAAGTAAAAAATGTTCATGCATAACCTACCTAGTGGCAAAAAAAGAAATGTGAACACATCGAGGCCCCAAGTCAGACTGAGGTCTATATTAGAACATCGAAGTTCTAGAACTTCGAATGTTCTAATATCGACACCTAGTAACCAAAAACCAATAAGATCGAAAATTTAGAACATCGAATTTTTCCTAGTAAAAAAATTTGCTGTTCCAAAACACATACAGACAACACAAACACACCAAAGAAACAGCAATCCACACATATACACCTAAAATCTTACATCTAAACCTACACTAAACTGTACATACACCACTATCTACCCACTTACCTTAACCCAAACCCTAACCCTAAGGTCTGTCACTATCGCACACACACCTCACCCGCTCCCTAACCCTAACTCACCTATCACACCCTAACCCTCACATCCACACATTCGCATACTTACCTGACCTGCACCCTAACCCTAATTCACCTATCTCACCCTAACTCTCACATCCACACAATCGCACACTTACCTGAACCCGACCGTAACTTTCCACCGCAGAGGTGAAAATAGCGAAGCGACAGGAACGGACAACCGAATTCTTTCTCTAGGAAAGAATTTGGTTATCTAAAACTTCATTATTTTCAGATTTTGCTTACTAGGTGTCAATATTAGAACATTTGAAGTTCTGAAACTTTGATGTTTTAATATAGACCCATCAGACTGTGGTAGCTGCTACCAACATTTCTTGCTGAGGCCTTGTTTCGCCTTTACATTAAAGTTCTTTGGATAATTTTTGTAGTGCCAGGTGCAACATAGAAAAGCACTGTTTTGATTAATATAAATAGAAAAGCCTTACCTGAATATGCACCAGTCTGTTCTTCTAGGTGAGTCACCAGCCTGACATCAGTACAATGTTAGTGGAAATACTGGCTTGGAATAAGTGAATGAACTGACATATCAATTATTCATCATACAGTGAAAGTTAATTCAGGCTTGAAGGTCGACCTTTTGCATTCCAGCCTTTGTATCTGACCTACTGCGGCTTCCTTACAATTATAATCTTCTAGTTTCACTTTTATTATAAGTTATCACAAAATTTACATATTGATATTTTTCTTTCCTGGTGACATTTTAGGTAGTCCAGAGCTAGCCGACATCTCAAAACTTGACGTCTTGACATGAAGGCACGTTTACTGTTGTAAAGAGCTCAATGGAAATCTCATTGAGGACAACGTACTATGGCTTCCTGACTTAAGGGTGTCTGTATATCACTAGGAAATACAATGAGTTTTACATTCTTATCAATTATGAAGATCATTTGTGGTGTTTCTGTAATATCCTGTCAGGATACTCCAAGTTCTGATTTTGGATCATATTTTATTAGTCAGAGATGTAAATGCAGGTTGGCTAAATACATTACTTATTGCAGACATTGCACTGAACTGCACTATTGCAGAACGTCATGCACGTTTTATTATCTCTGTCTCATTAAGAAATTATTTAGCGTAGTGTGAAATATCCAGACTCATCATCGTATAGTTCTAGATATAGCCACTAAAATATCCCTCTATGGGTTTCTGAAGAGAACTACGGTAGTATTTATTTGGGATAGTCATCCTTTTAGTCCACCCAGATGGGAACTGGTCACTAACTATACAATGCTGGAGTCAACTGCTGTGAGAAACTGTCTCAAAGTTTCAGTTAGTTCACTTAATGTACAATTTCTCTAATAAAAAGACAAATGTCAGACTGCTCAATGAACAACACAGGTTCTTTGTCTGGGTTAGTAGCTCTCATGAGGTGTTTACTGGGTTACACGATAAAAGATTGAACAGCTGAAATATCGAACTGCATATGGTCGAGGCCATATGCTCGATATTTAAAAAGCTCGATCTTTTAACATGGCTTAAAAAAACTAGAAATGAAATAGAACACTGTAATGCAGGGGGGCAAGCCCCCCTGCACTCCCCATGTGGGGGACTGTGCCCCCACACCGCCCTATTGAAATATACCAACTCCGAGATCGCGCTACAGCAGGGAATAGGAAAACTTCCTGTTCCGCACTGTATTCTCAGTGTAGCATGATCTCGGAGTTGGTATATTAGTAGAGGGTGTGTGTGGGGGGGCACAACCCCCCACATGGGGGGGTGCAGGAGGACTTTCCCCCCTGCATTACAGTGTTCTACTTCATTTCTATTTTTTTAAGCCATGTTAAAAGCTCGATCTTTTTAAATATCGAGCATATGGTCTCGACCATATGCAGTTCGATATTTCAACCGTTCAATCTTTTGACATGTAACTGTTTACTGATACAGCTTCCAGAATGTCAACCACTTAACATGCAACTTCTTGTTATTAAGTATTATCATATTTAAAGCTATATACAATATGTACAATATCACCTCATTTTTCCAGCTACCAAATATATATGAAATATAAAAAAAAAATTCAGACTCCACCAGGAAAATTTTCTTCTCATAGCTTATTTAGTGTTTGTTTTCAGACTGTTAAAGATTTCTTCATGAAACTGTACTTAAGTAGCCAATATTACAAGTCAGATACTGTTAACAAATCAATCAAGTTATTTCTCTTTTCATTTTCTATAATCCATTTTTGTCATAAAAATTCTTAATGCTAATGTTTTTAACTCTTTTGGTTGGTCTGCATTGAATCTGACCTGCTAGTTCCTTCTTTTCTAAAACAGTCTTATAATCCATCAACTTTTAATAAATTGATTACAAAAAAAACACACTGAAATTCCTACATGACTCTTAATGCTTCTACAAAATTAGCATCTTCATTCTTTGTAGTACAAATATGTACATATACTTTCTATGACACCTTCCTTGTCATTTTATCAGTATAGAAGCTGTCACAGCATAAACAGGTCACAACATACACAACATTTACTGAATTGACTCAAGACTGTTTTCATCTCTTAACTTTTTTTTTCAAATGTGTTAAGTAGAACCCTGGTGTCACATTAACATAGCAGTATATTGATAGAAACCACATATAAATGCAGTTTCTCTAACTTCATTAATCTTGTTGAAATTCTTAATTATCTCAAATATTTCTTTCAAGATTACACCCTTTGTATTTGTATCATTTGGTTGCTGAGAAAGGAAGTCTTACTTTCATCAGGGACAGGTAATTGAAGTCTTTTCTAATTATTACATATATTTGTAACACTGTTGACATCTGTACTATGTTCAGTTATCATAGCTTCATAACATTGTTAAAATCTTGTCTCCCTGTTCATGTGTTAACCTCTTGTTTTGTTCTAAGCTTTTGGAAAAGTGAATTACATTTTCTATCCTTTCTTTTCCCACTTTATTTCTATTCACCTAGATATTCTAATGTGGTTGTACCCTCCATCATAAACCATCTCCTTTAAGCTTTCTAGCTCCATCAAAAATTCATCCTGTTGTGTAATCATCATTGATAACCTTATGTGATTTTCTTTACATTATTCTTAATATATTCTGGCTGAAGACCATTTGCCTGTCAATAAAAATTGTTAAATTCTGCTTTCCAAAAAGTAGGATAATAAAACCTTTTTTTATCTCCAGCCAAAATTTTTTAACATGAAAACATGTATTTTAAAGATTTGTTCATCGTGAAATTCAAGAAACCAGTATTTTGATGTAATTTATGCAAGAATTCCTTTAAACTTGTCTTGACATCTAGGCTAAAAGAGAAATAAATTATCAGTAAAATAAGCATGGAATTTTAAATTTTCACATCCTACCAGTGTATACAAACAGTCGAATTCCCATTCTGCCATTCTGCCATCCTTGTATGAGTTAGCAATGGGGCAAAGGTGAGTGGTCCATGCACTACACCATGCTTAAAGATTTTTTTTGTTGTTGAAAACAAAATAGTTGTTTACTAAAATTAAATATATCAGAACATTTACTTTCTTGTCAAAAACATTTGATTGTCTCTCAAAAAAAACCTCCTTAACATTTACCTTCCATGACAGTGTGTGGATTGCCACAGTTTATATCCTTCCACTCTTCTCTCTCTCTATATATATATAAAACTCTACATTTGTTCCCTAAAGGCAGAAGACATACAGTGCAACATTCTTAGTTATTCCAGTGTCAATGCTGTTGGTAAATACTCTCTGCCTCTTAACTAAATGTTACAGCAATTTAGTCTGGCCCTAATAATACCAGACCCTATTCAAACCAGTGAAATAACTGGCTCTAGCTCCACACTTGACCTAATAATGACCAGCATGCAAAATATGTGGCTTCACCCTGAAATACTCTCCAGTGTTCTGACTGACCACTCACCCATATAAAAAAACTTTCTCAAATTATTGAAAGAAGATATTTTAGTACAAATAAGATACCACATCTCAGCACCTTATTCAATGCTGTAGACTGGACTTCCCGGTCCCGATGCCATGTCTGACCCTACCCATGGTTTAGATTTTTTTCAACACAAAACTAATCACAATTCAGAATACACTGTACCCCTTTACAAAAAGAAGTCTTACATTGCAGTGTTCTCTATGGCTTTCAGTGGTTATTAAAACAAAATCAAAGCCAGAGATTCAGCTTGGAAGAACTGGAAAACGAACACAAGCAATACAGGGTACACCTAACGTTTCTGAATTTAAGGAAGGAAACATGAATTTTAACAAATACTGCAAAAGCTCTGTACCATAGACAGAAACAGGAAGCAAACTGGTCAAGACCCAATCTGTTTCAGAAAAAATAAAATGTTTAACAGGGACATTAAATAACACTTCAGCTACCAAATGTGAACCAATAACATTGACTCACTCCACCTGTGCTAATGATTTTGCTCACATTTTGCAGTCCACCATAACTGACATAACTAAAGCCTTTCCAATAATTTAATCCTCCAGAAATAAAAAAACAAAAAATATCATTCCCTAATCTGTACCACATCGCCTCTTATTCAACAACATTTCACTTCTCTGAAATGTCAGTAAAACAGACCAAGTCCCTTCTTCTAAAACTCAAGAATTCAGGATTTAAATCCAGCAATCTTCACCCACATTTCTGCCAATTGACTGAAGGATTATAGATCTATTTCTACCCTCAAAATACTTGAAAATGTTTTATATAATCAACTACTTAAGTACATTAACATCTATGACCTATTGCACAGCGTGGCTTTTGCAATGTCTTCAGTATCTTTACTGCCCTAGTCAAGGCCACTTATAAAATTTATTGCAACTTGAGTGAGGAACTTATTACTGCAGTTCTCTGTTGACATGACAAGGGTTTTTGAAATGGTCAACCATACCCTTCTTGTCAAAAAATGCAAAAGAGTTACCTTTGGGGATAACACTATTTGATGGTTTTGCAGCTGTCTAAGAGCAGAACCTTCCAACTTAATACAGGTGTACCATGCGGTCCTGTGATAGCTTCTCTTCTCTTTCTTTGTTAATTATCTTCTCCTAGAATTAACAACTCTTAAATTAATACTGTATGCAGAAGATATGTTGCTCTTGCAGTCTACTACTTGCTACTCTGACCTGCAATCCTAGTTATGTACCTGATTCATTACTAACAAACTACTAATTAACCCTAAGTAAAACAATGTCATGGCCTTTTCCTCAGTCAAGAAATTGCACACTATTCCTCTTATTCTCTTAACAGATTTTAATGGCAAATAATACCTAATGTCATTGAACAGAAGTACATAGGCCTAAGACATCACCCTACCCTTTTCTTTACCATTCTTGGTTATTCTACACTTGACCTAATAAATTCTTACTCAGTTAAAACTATGTTATAAGATGTGTCTATATCAGATGATTGAATTTTCAGAAACTCAAAATTCTTACAGTCAAGACCACATGATCTAGTTTCTGAAAACACAAACATAAAAAAAAAAAAAACACTCACACACACACACACACACACACACACACACACACACAAAAATCTATCTTTTTTACATTTTTGCATCACCGCTCACACCACATGTAAATTATACATACCAACTCCAAGATCGCACTACACTATGGAAAAGGGTAAATTTCCTGATCTGCACTATACAGAAAAAATGTTAGTTTAGTTTAGTTGTCTGTATTGAGTCCACTGGAACGCTCTTGGCAGGAATTGCTTTCTTTCCTCTTCTCTTTCCTCCTTTACTCTTGTTTTTTTTTTCTCTCTAAAATTGTGGGATGTCAGAGAAACATTTAGGTTTCAGAAAATGCACTTCTTGTGGGTACAAGATTCCTTTATCTGATGCTCACAGGGAGTGCATATACTGTCTCAGTCCTGCTCATCTCGAAGCTTCCTGTGCCATCTGTGAAGGTTTCCATCAGAGAACATTGGCCAACAGGAAGAACAAACTTATTTTAAAGAGCCTTTTACCTCCTTCAGCTCCATCAGCAGGTTCTTCTTCTTCTTCAGGGCCTCAACCCTATTCCAGAAAGCACAGAGGAGACAGGGAATGCAGAAAACGTTCCCTGGGGAAGGCTGCTTCCTTGTCTTTGGATGAGCCTCCAGCCAAGGCTCATAAGGCATCAGATCCCAGACAATTGGATCCGAGTAAATCCACCCAATCCTCTCCTCAGCCCCAAGCTCCTTCACCTTCATAGCTCCTTCCTCCTAACACAGGTTCACCTTGTAAAGATAGGTCTTTGAGGATCTCATCCAGGCCACCTTCCAAAGCATCTTCTGTCAGGTCTACTCACAGCCTTTTGGAATCAGAGGTGGGCAGATTGATGAGGCAGTTCCTTCAGATGCAGATCCAGATGTGGGTCCTAACAGTCCCATCCCCTACTGGGATAGTGGACAGACAGTCACCCTTTAGACCTTTAGCTCCTTCTCCAATCTGACCTGCTGCTTTGGAACCCTCGGATCTAAATGCCACGAGAGATGATAGTGGATCTCATTTCAACCCCCACACCTTCCCTGACTTGCTCGGTCCTGACTAGGTCGGGGCAGAGCAGCTGTTGGAGCCAAAGCCTTGATGTCAGCTCCAAGGGGTTGACCTTGACTCTGCAGTTTTCTGAGCTGTCGCTTCCCCTCACAGTATCAGCTTTTGACAGTTTGGCCCTGGCTTCCCTGTCAAAATAGAGGGCTGGGGGAGTTTGAGGATCCCCTGTCCTGGTAGTTTCAACTCTTGGAGGATGGTCTTCAGTGTTGCTGGCCCATGCTGCTTTTGAGGTGGTGGAAATGGTCCTCTCTATGCCGAGGAGATCCTCAGCTACCAACCTTTCGGATTCACTTCTCACCCCCTTGGAGTCTCTTCCTGAGTCCTCACTACTGCCCCCCTAAGGACAGCCAGCCCTTCAAAGCCTACAAGAACTTCCACCTTTAGAACACCGGATCTCTTCCGACATCACCATGGAACACCCCACTGAGGAGATTTCCTGGAAGAGAAGGTGCAAAAGGAGAAACTAGGATTCCCCAGAGGAATTCGTCACAGAAGACACAGATTTTGATGAAAGGGAAGGGTCGCCCAGATTTCCATCTTAGGATGTCTCCTTTGAAGACATCTTGGAAATCCTACACCAAAGAGGTGGGTGGTCTTCCCAAAACCCTACCCTGGAGGAAACAGTGTTCTTGGAGGCTTTTGAGTCCAGCCTGTCTACATCATCTTGTGTATGCCCCCATCCTGATGCACTCATTGATGTGGTGTCAAGCAGGGCATGGAAGGATCTAGACATGGTAGAACCTGTACCCCAGTATGCAGACATCCTCAGTGCTCACCCTGACTGACCCCAATGGACTAAGGGAATCCCGGTAGATGCCATGGCTGTTAAAGTAGCCACCAAGAAGGAACTAGCCCAAGAAAGCCCCTTTGTCCATCCTCCATAACAGGGAATCTGTGGCTTTGGACAGATTCAGTAAGAGAGTGTATGCCTTGTCTACCTTCACATTATGAGCCTTAAGCTACCGTTCCAATTTTACTAGGCTACTGAGGGATTTAATCAAAGCACTCTCTAGCTCAGTCCTAGAGTCCATGTCTGATGACAAGAGAAAATCCTTCTCCTCTTGACTGGCCACTCTACAGCCAATTTCCAATGTGTCCATGAAGTTAATCTCCCATGTGGTGGGGGGTACATCAAGGGCCACTGGTTCTGACAGTGCCATTAAGAACCATGCCTGGATGTGGCTGTGTTACTTTGCAGAACCTTTCAAGATGTCTTTCATCAATGCCCCTTTTGACGGATCATCTTTCTTTGGGCCCACCTTAAGAGACACACTCTCCTGTAGCGAGAAAGATGGAAAGACCCAGGCTGCTACATCCATTTTTCTATCCCCTCAACGATCTTTTTCCTGGAATCAGCAGGAGGGGGAAACTGTGGTTCAAGAAATCTTAGGGTCCTTATTAGGAGTTGCAGGGAGAATATTCAACCAGAGGCAGAGGAGGAAATGGTTACAATGGTAGACACCATGCACATGGCAGAGGGGGTCCACAAAATCAAGGGTCTCAGGTTCTCAGATAGGCCTTTTCAGCACTCCTGAGGGGTTGCCAAGCTGCCGTTCTATGGGGGCAGTTGGGGGTGCTTATCCTTGCACCCAGAAGCCTGACTAGCCATCACAAAAGATTGGTGGGTGCAAAGGATCATATCCAGAGGATACTTCATTCCCTTTTTAAAACTCCCCAGACCGAAGACTTCTGTGTTGGATGTTCCATGCAGTCAGAGAGAGGCAGCAGAGTTGGAGATCTTAAAGCTGCTACAAAACAGAGTCATCCAGAAGGTCCGGCCAGATTAGATCGGATCAGGTATTTACTCAAAATTCTTTTTAGTACCGAAAAAGACAGGGCACTTCAAGCCCATCTTGGATCTGACATCCCTGAACAAGTTGGTAAAAAACACAAAGTTCAAGATGGGCACAGTCCAGTCCATTCTATTTCTTTTGAAAATGGATGACTGGATGTGCTCAGTGTAACTGAAGGATGCATACTACCACATCAAGATGGACAGGTGCTCCAAAAGGTACCTACGCTTCAGGCTGGGAGCCAGTCATTATCAGTTTGGAGGGCTTACCTTTGGTATCACCACATCCCCCAAGGTGTTACCAAATGAAAGGCGATAGTTGCAGCTTATCTCAGACTGCAAGGATTCTATTTTTCTTCATACCTAGATGACTGGCTCCTAACCAGTCCAGCCAGGCATCTACTCATCCAAGCCAGGGACTAACATGTTATAGCTAGCTCCCACCTTGGGCATAACAATCAACATGCAAAAGGCCCATCTTCAGCAGTTCAGAGCACAGATTTCATAGGGGCTCATTTGGATACTACCAAGACCTTGGCCTTCTTTAATCCGGAAAGGATTTCAAACCTAAGACTACATGTCAGACAAATCTTGGCAATCCCAGTTCCTCCAGCCAAACTAGTACTCAGGGCTCTGGGTTCCATGGCTGCCACCATAACTCGTGTTACCAACAGCATGTCTACACATAAGAATTCTGCAGTGGATTTTAGCAGTCCAGTGGGCACTACATCAACATTCCCTCAGCTATCCAATCAAACTATTATGAGTGTGCAAAGCCTCTCCGCTGGTGGCTCCTCTCTCCTGAGGTTCTTCAAGCACACCCCTTTCTTCCTTCTCCCCAAACACCATGTTGACCACTGATGCCTCCCAGGAGGAGTTGGGGGCATTTCCTAGGTCGGATGGTCTAAGGCACGTGGATGTCACAGGAGACCAAACTGCGATATCTTGGAGAAGAGAGCAGTCCTTTTAGCACTGCAAGCATTTCACAGCTTTCTTTCTCTATGGACTACTGTGATACAAACAGACAATATGTCAGTGGTCTGGTCTATCAGTAAATAAGGGGGGAACCATATCCTAACCCCTATGCTGAGAAGCAATAGGAGTGTGGCAGTGGGCTATCTCTACCAACCGCTTTCTTATTGCAATGCACATTCCAGGGGAGCACAACATTCTATTGGACAGGCTCAGTAGAGTCTTAATGATGCCTCATAGTCTCTGAATCAGTCAGTGGTGAACATGATCTTCTACAAATGGGGTCATCCTTGCTGCGATCTCTTTGGATCCCCCTCCAACAAGTGCAGTAGGTTCTTTGCCTTGATCCCCCCTCAGGGACAGTCACCCAGTGATGCTCTGGTCCATGCTTGTTCACCTGGATTACTTTATGCCTTTCCTTCTCTGCCCTTGATTCTCAAATTTCTTCAGAAAGCATTCAAGTTGAAGAGCAAAGTGATCTGTTTCGCCTTCCTTTTGTCTCATCTGATTTGCCCTCCATGGACAATTGAACCTCGTCCAGATCTATTATCCCATCCATCAGGGCAAATTTATCCCGATCTCCCAGGTCTGAAGCTAATTGCATGGTTTCTCCCATTCTAATGGTGGCTAGATCTGCCAGGCTTTCATTCCCAGTCTGAAACATTTTGATCTACTCCCACAAATCTTCGAGTAGAAGAATTTACTAGAGCAAATGGAAAAGATTTTCTTTTTGGGCAGAAATTAGATGCTTTTACCGCTCTTGTCCCAGCAGTTCTAGATTTTCTTGCTCATATTTTCTATGAGGGGGCCAGTCATTCCACTGTAAAAGTACAATTGGCAGCCATTTTGAATTTTCATATTGGAGAAAATGCATCATCTTTGGCTTCATCAAAGTTGTGCAAGGTTTTTCTTAGAGGGACTTTCCTTCTTCACCTTGCTGTCAAAGATCCAACACCACACTGGGATCTAACTGTGATTTTACTGGATCTGGGTCTTCCTTCCTTGGAAACCTCAGCCAAAGTAGGTTTAAAATTCTTATCATGGAAGACTGTTTTTCTGGTGGCTATCACTTCTACAAGAAGAGTGTCTGAATTGCAAGCTCTGTCTCCACGAGATCCTGATGCATCAGTATACAGGCTCCCATCAAAATGACACCATAACTACCTAAGCATCACATATCAACTTTTCACACCTTACGTTAGACTTTCCAACCTATCCCCTGCTAACAAAACTCCTATAGTGGAGGGGGGGGGGCATACTTTGAAGGAGAGTGGTTTGTGGTGCAGTGGCTGAAAGAGTGGCAAGATGAATGGAGGTGATGTGTGGCATTTTTTAAGCATATGCCAATTTGACCAGTGTCTGTGGTTTGAAGGGCAAAGGTTGTAGAACAGAACAGTGATTTTTCTTTCTGATAACAAAGCAGTTTTACAGGTCTTGGCAAGGAAGACATCAAGGTCAATTTATTTTTGTTTTGTTGGTGCTGTGGAAGTTAATGTTGCAGAGTTTGTTAATTAATTTTAGCTTTTCAGCCAGACAACACATAGACATTTCAGTGAGATAGCTGACAGTCTGTCTTGTCTTCAGTTTCATAGGTTTCATTCCCTAGATCAGACACGAGGCAAAAATCAGTGGCTTTGCCACAGTTGATATGGATTCTTGGACTGGTGTAGTGGGATGGTAGATTCAGAAGTCTTGGTCAAATTCTACATAGTAGGTTTACAATGCAGAGGTAGCTGCATTTTTAGTGTTTGTCAGGCAGTTGCCAATGAATGAAAAGAAGTGGTCAGTTGTCTGTTGCTGAGGTTTGTTTTTCATTATCAATTTTTGAGTGAGGCAGTTAGATCAATTAAAGTGCATTCATTGGCTCTCAGTATAACTGATTGGCTTGCAGGTTTAAAGGATTTCATGAAAACATGGGTGGTATGATATGCGGTGGTAAAGCGGTAGCGTTGTTACCTCACAGCAAGAGGTCTGGAGTGCCTTCTGTGTGGAGTCTGCATGTCCTCCCCACGGTCGAGTGGCCTCTGAAAGACATGTGTGAATGGGCGTGCCTTCGCTGTAGGTTGGGCGTCGGGCTGGCAACTCTGCACCATAAAAATCGACTGCCAATCATTAGCGGACTGGAGTTCTGCTGTGGCGACCCCAAACTGGGAAAAGCCGAAAGGATAAACTAACATGAAAACATGGGTGGTCAAGTAGGATGTTCAAGGGCTTGGAGAGTGGTCAGAGTCTGAGAGATGGTCAAGGGTTGTGAGAGTGGTCAGCATATGAGAATGGATAGTTATTTTCCTTTAAATAAGTAGTTACTGTGGGTCTTGTTGAAATGTTTGTATACTTTGGTGACCAGACAAATAGCTTATACTTAGTGGACTGCACTATGATTATTACTGCTCAAAAACAGACCATGTAGGGAAGGGTCAGCAGGTTGTGTTGCACTGTAATGTTAAACATTCGTTATGGCCAGGGACATGGGCTAGGTGTATGGTGGTGTTTTAGATTATTTAGTTTTCTGTTTGGGTAATGGGAAGGTTATAGTTGCAGCACAGTTTGTTTGTATGATTAGGCCTGCTTTGATGAGTCAAGGCATTGGTGTGGAATATTTTCATCACATTTCATTAGGATTGATAGAGCATATGATTTGGTGGATGAAGGAAAATCAGTGCATTTGATTTGCAGGGTGGGAAGGTGGTCATCTAAAGCTTTTTAAACTTTCATTAGATAAAGTTATTTTGTTAGTTGTTCAGATTTTCTTCTTATTTTGCAGGTGGAACCACTGTTGTGTTGGGTCATTTTTTTGTGTTTTCTGGGTGGATAAGAGATTGTTGATTTGACATAGTGGTCATATGGTATATTTGGACCAGGACATATGGAAGGTGTCTTGGCATGGTTTTTGAGGACTCAGGTGGAAGCATTTGCTGGGGAAATTTGGTAAGATACAGGCAGTGTTAGGTGTACCCCATGTGTTGATTATTCATTATATAGGTAATGACTTGAGTCATTTATCTAAAAGAGCTTTGTTGGGGGGGGGATTCTTACTGACTTGTTAGATTTGAACTAGTGGTTTCCACAGGTAGAGATAGTATGATCCAAGATTATTCCCAGGTTAGTGTGGATGCATGGTGATAGCTTTATGGATGTGGAGAGAGCTAGAAAGTTTGTTAATCATAGAATTTCAAGGCCTTTAAAGAAGTTAGGCTTGTATGAGATTGAGCATAGGAATTTTGATGACATGTATGCTTCATGGTACAGAATGGATGGAGCTGACATGAGTGATACAGGTTTGGATTTGTTCACTGTTTATTTGTCATTAGTCTTGAAGGATTTGGTTAAGGGTTGTTAAATGTGGTGGTGGGGGGAAGCCTACAGTGAAAGGCTGGTGGGTGGAGTAAGAGGGGGTTCATTTAAACCCCTCTTCTGTTCTCCCCATCTTTGGTGGTTAGTCATTCAGATGTGACCAGTGGTATTCTGTTCCAGGAGATGTTGATGTGTTTAGTGTGAGTGGTAGGATTTAACGCTGCTTGCTTTAGCAACAGACGATGAGCGGGTCTGCTACCAACTGCAATGCTATTCTGTGATACTGGTTGTTACTCTAAGTGTTCTGTTTATGTTGCCTATTGCAATGTATTAACTACATTTTGTTAATAAATGGTCACAATGGCAATTTTTGCTGGAATCTTGCCTGACCCAAGATAGCACAGCCATAACTGTGTAAGAAAAACTGAATTAATCTAGAAGGATCAGGGGACTGCCAGATTCCCAGAGGTCATAGGCTTATAGATGCTCTGACATGCATTTTAGAGCATTTTTCCAACGTTTTGATCCAGTGATGGCCTGAACAAAAATTATGAGTGAGAGTTTCAGTTGTATTTATTTGTCTTTCAGGGAAGACATAGGTTATGCCCAAGGCTTAATGTTCAAAGCTATCAAAGCAGTATCTCACAATAAACTAATAAGATAAATGTTTGAGATGATACATACATTCTTTGTGGGCATAATACCTGCTATCCCCCCCAAAAACAAAGACAGTCCCTGCCTGTGCATCTCCATGGTGTTATATTGGGATGAAAGTAGAGGTTCAAATGGCAAAAGCCATGCATTTGAAATGACTATTGTCATACATACATATATATAGCGTGCCTCCACACTCCTCACACTTGCACCCCAAAGACAGCAAACTGTTTTCATGACTCGTGTAATTGTTAGGATAATGAAAAAAAAATAATGATTAATCCTGCCTCAACAAGCTATAAGGACCTCCTGTTTGGAGGTCTAAGCTTTGATAATGAAAAAGATTAAAGTAATGACGACTCATCAGCCCCCCCCCCCCATAAGCGACAGCAACTTTCTATACCCACCACCAAGCATAGTTTGTGTTAGAATAAGTGCAGTTGAGGGCAGAGGCCACCAGTAAGTCTGTATCAAAATCCATTTTTACAGTCTGGGGGCCACTAGATATTTTATTCATTATTTTTGAAAGATAATTACTTGTTAACTGCATTTTTATAATTCTACCCAGATAGGTTATGCATGTCCACAACATTTTTGTGTGTCTGTGTGTGTGTCTCTATGCACGTGCACAGATAAAAAATAGTGACATTTTTACACACACACACACACACACACACACCCCTCAAATGTTCACCTTTATGAAAACTGGAGTAATATGATTTCACCTACTGCATATCTTTGAGCTAGTGTAGGGAACCAGAACACCTGGGTAGACACATACACACACGTGCACACAGGTAGAGCATGCAAACCCCTCAAAGAAAAAAAAACACATTAAAGAACTCAACCAAAGCAAAGGACTGTGAAATGGCAATGCTACTAAACTGTGGCAATGAGGCAATGAGCAATTCCTTTTAAACACATCCTCTTCCTGCCAAAACACTGAAGATAGCCATCTATCATGTTGTAAGGTATATGTTTATGATGGCAAGTCTGAGAAATTATGGCCAACCTATTACACTTAAATGCACTGTAGCCCCCACACACACACACACACACAAGCATAATGGCAGTGCCAATGTTTGTGATAGAAAGTGAAATAAATTATATCCAGGTTGTTACTCTTACACTGCAGCTGCCCCCCCGACACACACACGTGCGCATGCATAAGTCTTAGCAATGCTAGTTTTATACTGTTTTCAGCAAATAACAATGCAGTGACACTAGTACTGTCACACAACATCAGTGTCTGTTGTACTGTCACACAACATCAGTGTCTGTTGTTTGTAATGCATACCTGTCACTGTCCCTGATTTCACAGAATGTGCCTGATTTTGTCTCTTATTTTTACTTCGTCCCTCATTAAAAATTTGATTTGCTGGTAAATCCTTCAGGATTACAGCAGTCAATAATGCTAGACATTAGTTTCAAACTTCTTGCATGTTGATGCAAAACATGTTATTGTATTAACTTTTTAAGTGAATAAGAATAATATTTAAAATCTACTCCTGAGTCTGAGCCTTTATTCTGCCATTATTTTTATTTTTGCCCAGAATTCTTGAGCAAAGATGTTGAGAGTTACAGTATCTGGTGTGCTGCCAATATTTATAAAACTGTCCGAAAGAGAAAACCATCCCTGAAGATCAGTAGCATTGGTTCTTATAAATAGCACAGAAGCACTGACATCCGTCACTCTAGAGAGATGATCTCCACAGCTTAACTTGGTCATGTTCATTCATCGATTACCATCTTTATCATAACAGGGTCATATCACAACATGGTTTAAGATGAGGAAAGCAACTGGAGAATGAACAATGTTTGTTTTTTCATATTTTTACCAACCAGCAGCAGCTTTTGCAAGCTCCCACACACACACAGAGTGAAGGATAATTAGCTAGGCTTCTCACAGTTGTGGCTCTTGCAGGTGCTTAAGGCCAGATATGAGGTTAGATAATAGTGGAGAGAATGCCCACCAACAGGATGTGACTAAGTCAGGGGCATCATGTCCGTGGTAAAACATTTCATTAAATTATAAAGCCTGCTACTTGATAAAACACTATGACTACAACAAGAAATATCTTTAAATTTGAAAGGAGAAGAAATGGTGCCAAATCCATAGGATTCATCATCCCAAGTGTTATTATTACTCACCTGGTTTATTAAGTATGCAAGACTGTTGTACTAGCTTTTGTTGGTTTGAAAAACATGTTACAAAATATCAAAATGAGATAACTTGCTGTGGTTGCCCCCCCCCAAAGGAACAGAGGTCCCCCAGTGACCACAATGTTTGCTGGTGCCTGAAAAATGGCTGTATCGGTTAGCTTGCAGTGAGCATCTTGAGAAAAAAGGTTACTGGAGTGTCCTATCTGCCACTCATCTGCTTTTCCTGTTGAGTGAAGGCAAGAGCATATTCATGGGGTGAGGAATATTTCATTGCCACTTGCTTTCAAGAAAGCACAACTTCATCACTGCAATGTATATCCTGCAAACACTGCAAAAATCTAATTTGATGTGTGTTTTTCAGCTTACCCTCAAGTGCACTTTTAAACTGGTACTTTTCAAGCATATACTTTGATGTGCATTTTGACTTCAAGATTTCACCTTTTTGAAACTGTCCCTGAAACTTCTGAGCTCTCCCTTCTTGGTGTGTGTGCATGTGTATGTGTGCATGTATGAGCATCTATCCACCTTGCCACTACAGTAAATTCAGCCTGTTTGGGTGTCCATCTTACATTGTGGTATGTAATTACTGTTATGCTGCATGTTCACCTTCTTTCTATCTGCTCCAAGGAGTACCTTGTTATGCAGGTTGGGGTTAAATAAATGCTACTTGCAACAGGTTCAGATGTCTGAAAGATGTATAATAATGGTTTAGCTGAAACCAAACAGTGTTTTGCAAGGTACAGGTATTGTACAGTGTCATGAACCTGTGCTACTATTATCTGCAAGAATATAATGACTAAATAATTCCAAGCTCTTTTTCAGTCAGAGCTTGGAACAGTGCCTTTCTCTAAGTGTAAACTCTCTGTATTAATGCCTCTCTATTCTAATTATATCTCAGTCATTGTATAGACCATAATAAATCACTTCAGTGTGCACAGCAGCAGAGATACACACCTTTGCTGTGGTTGGCTCACTTTAATATACATTGTGAAAGTACACAGAGTAATATGCAGGATCATATCTCTCAACCTCTTAGTACTAAAAATCTGAACAAAGCTTAAAGTAATAGACAAAAGCCCCCAAATAGGGACACATTTTAAATATTGCTCTTATGAACTTAGTTGCTGGAGTAACAAGTTTTGTGTTAGCACGCATTTTCTGAAGGATATATAGTTTGAAACTCAAATGTGTTTCCTTAGCTACTGATTTCAACCCTCACTGTTTTTTCCAGAAAAAACACAAATTTTATGAGGAACAGACCTCAGATATGAAGCAAAAGCCTGGACATTCTGTGAAATCCTGAAAAGTTGAGTGGTATGTGTAGGATCCCTTAAGCATTTATATTCTGCTTTCTGTTACCATTTAAACGGTACATTATAATATGTGTAACATACATAGTTGACTATAGATATATACTAAATAAACTTTATCATAAAAAGATGAATTAGTTTGTGTGTGCTGCAAAAGGTGGCCTTACTGATAAAATCAATTAGATTGTAATAAATATACATGTGTTGTTAGGAGTACAGCATACATATACCATAACTATTGCGGTTCTGGTGAATGTGTTGTGGGAGAAAGTTAAAAAAGTTACCTTGTTTTCAAGAGGCCAGTAACAAGTCTTAACCGTTTCTTAACCAAAAAAGGGGAGGGCAAGCTTTTTTTGGACATTCCCTTCTGAGTAGCAGTGCAGTAAGGAAATGTTTTGACATGTCTGCTCCATAGTCTGCCAAATAAATAAGACACTGGCAGTAGAAAACTGGTGAAAATGAGAAAATTCAGATTAGCATGCACTGCAACTAGTACACTTTCATGTATGTATATGTATATGTGTATGCATATGTGTTAGTGCATGTGAATGTATTTTCTATATATTTATCTAGGGCAAAGGTAATTATTATGTTTGCAACTGTTGATTTCTCTTTTACTGCACACTGATAAAATTTTGCTCTTTTCTTTGCAGGCCCTAGATTTTGAAGGTGGAGACAAAAGGCAACTTAACATATCTATTGAAAATATAGCGCCTTATTTTTCATGCAGAGTGTTAAAAAAAGTTCAAGGACCTGAATGGAAGGTTGAAAAGTTGGGTGCTCAAGAAGGCGTGAAGACTGTTAATGTCACAGTAAAGATTTTGGATGTAAATGACCCTCCTGAGTTTCGGCCTCCAGTTCTTTTTGTTTATAAGGATGAAAACCTTCCAAGTGGGACTTTTGTGGGGAAAGTTACTGCTTTTGACAATGATAAAGCATTCCCAAATACCTTCAGGTATGCAGAGAAACAGCAATTACACTGACGTAATCCATTTCTTTTGAATGCAAGACTGTCTTCCTTTGCCTAAGCTGTTTATAAATATTTTTATTATTTCCTTAACTGTTCAGTCATAGCTGTTGCCTAACATAATGTTGCCTTACTGTTCTGCTGTAACAATTAGGCTGTCCTTCAGTTCCTATAGAAAGAATAGAGACAGAGGTGTACACAAAGTCAGTAACCATAGCTGACCTAGGAAAAAAGGAATAAAGCCCTGTCATAGTCCCAGTGAGAAGCATAGCCCTGTGCCTGTACCATGAATGAGTAGCCCACCCCTCAGCTCTTCCATTAAAGTGCAAACCACACCAAGATACACCACATGACCACTACCTCCTGTACAGCCATGCAGGTCCTGTTTCTATGCCCTGTCCCTGCCCCTCCTCCCTTTTATTAAAAACAAATAAATAAGAATTTCCTCTTGTAAACTGAAACAAACTGTTTGCTACAATTTATTCACAGTTTACATGGAGAATTATTGTGCTCAAGTTTTAGTAAAAAAAAAAAAATCTGCTCATAAATTGTACCAAACTGCTTGCTACAAATGTAGCAAACAGTTGCTACAGTTTATACCTTGCTTGCACGGAGTGCTACAGTACTCAGATTTTAGTTAAAAAGAACAAATTTTTCTAACTTTTAAACAGTAGCAAACTCTTTGCTTAAATGTATAAAAGCAGTTGGTACAGTTTAGACCCCACAAGAGCTGGGATGACTTTGCCTCTCAACACTTTGCTCATGGGGCAGTTGCCCCTCTCATCCTGCCCCTGCTATGCAACTGGTTCCAATTATCCTGGTTCAGTTAGCAGTCCAGGTTCTAGTGGAATTACCTTGAGATGGAGAAGAATGATATGGAGGAGCCTGCTCACCTCTTCTTGGGGGCTGTGTGGGTTTGGGAAGAAAAAGTCTGATGTGGTGGAACCTGCATACCAATTGGAGGAGCTGCATTGTTCTTTGGTCCAGACTAAGACACTGTACCCTATGTATTATTGTGCACAGTTCATTGCAGTGTTAAGCGAATGGTGAAACTGTGAATTTATTGTAATGGGTGTACAACATAACAAAAAGATCATTGGCATCGTCCTTTGCTGTATGCACTTTTTTATATGCATCCTTATGCTGTGCTGGTTGACCAATAAGCCTCCTCAGCCATGCCAGTTTTTTTTCCCTGTCCTGGGTATTCTCCAGTGATGGCAACAACTGACTGGGGAAGACATTTTGCAGGCAATCAGAGTGGTGGTTTCTGATCTTTCTGGCATCTCAGGAAAGGGAGCATTTTTTTTTATTTTGGTCTAATCTCTTCCTAGGTAGGAGGAGAGATGGCTTGCATCACTACGGAGATCACAGTCTTGATGTAGATGCACAATACCATGCACTCATACTCAAAGGTACTCTCAAAGCAGTTTGATGGCCGAATGCCCACCACAGTGTGACCTTATGCCGCACAATCCCTCTTCTAAGAGAAAGCATTACTTAATGTACCCAGACAGCCTCTCCCTTCCAGGATGGACACTTATAATTCTAACATGGTAAATCTGTCAAGTGCCCAAACCACTAATCAATCTTGTGGCACCTGAGCCATAGTAATGTTTATCCCTCTGTGGCAGTAGAACTGGCTATGATATATTTACTGTGAAAGACACAAGAAGGTCAGTGTCCTTGCTATTTCTTGTGCAAAGTTAAACCACTTCCCTGTGTTTGTGAAACTTATATGTTTTACATACCACCTGACAAATTTGAACAGAAGACATGGAGCTACATGTGTATGTATTAATATATTTAGATTTTAACTATTTTTACCAATTAAGTGAACTGGTTCCCAGACCCTTTTTTGTCGATTATTGTGGCTTCATTTGGAGCTCAGAATTGTGTGGAAGAACACCTTCTTCCCACCAACAAAACACACCATCAGACAAACAGGGTGGGGGAAAAAAAAATATATATATATATATATATATATATATATATATATATATATATATATATATATATCAATGAGCATCCAGAACCAGATCTCAAATAAATTGGTGTATTAAGTAGAACTTCTGGAAGCACAGGCACTGGTTAGTGTCTATGATCACCAAATAAAAGTGTGTGCTCTAATTAGGATTCAAACCTAGACTTTTGTGTGTTTTGGTTGTTCTAGCAATTAAACTTCATATTGGACAGCACAGTTGGGCAATGGTTTACATTGTCACCTCACAGCAAGATGTCTCCAGTTTAATTCTTGGATGGAGTGCCTTCTGTGTGGAGTCTGCATGTCCCCCTGTGTTTGTGTGGGTTTTCTCCGGGTCCTCCAGTTTCCTCCCACATTACAAAGACATGCGTCTGGGCATTTCTCCCTGGGCCTCCTCTGAAAACTGACTTGCTCCAAGTCTGAATTTCCCAGTAAACAAATGTTAAATAAAATAATATTTGTGGGGCTTTTGATTTTCTTTCGGTGTATTATTGTATTTTACTATATTATCAGTGTGACATAAGTAATCATATATTTGTCTTGGTTCTTTGTTTAAAAATGCTCTCTCTGGGTAGTCATGGAAAAAAACATATTCCAGGTGATTTTATCCAGAGGTCTGTGTGAAGTACCTATCAACATGTTCACCATGCATATTTGGGTGATTTTTAATTTTGTTTTAGGGTATTATTCCTTCTATTTTTATTATTTCTGATGATATAGGTAATTTACCATTTTCCAAACAGCCTGCCTGTAGAACTGTTTTGTGTGAGTTGTGGGCAGGAAATGCATATGATCTTTAATTTTTGCATCAGCAATGTGACTAATAGGACACATCAATACTATGATCTTCCAAGTTTCAGCAGAGGTTCCCTATATAAAGATATTTAATCATTTACTTTGCAGTTTTCATTAGAGTATAAAAAGGAATTTAAATATTTGTTTGAACTAATGCGTATCATTACATAAAAGAAGTACAATGTTTTTTATGTGGTTTACTTGCCCAATAGCCAATCATGAACATGAGATTTTGAAAATGTGATACTAACAATTAAAAATGATTCCACTCTGCCGCTTCTCATGCAAAAACAAATTTCCATATTTATAGCATTAGGGCTACTTAAAAAAGTAAATCCTCAGATATTCAATAAATCTATGTTTCTAGAGCATTTATAAACCAGTAGCATATTACTTCTCAACAGCCTGTATTGGATGGTGAACAATCTTAAACTTTCCAGTCTTTTTCAGCAATCTATGAACTAATGACTTTTGATTCAGGGTCCTTGTACCCTTTCCACTTTCCTAATATCGGCCAAGTTAAATTATAGACACGTAATGATGGCCATCAGGTGCCCTGTGCAGAGAGATCCCTGAACTGGCACTCCCTCAATTCAACGCTGAGGCAGAAAAAGGCTTTTGCACTTGAAGACAAAATAACGTCAGTTTCTGAAACTTGAAGAATGAAGAAGAAGAAGAACAACAAAATAAATAAATAAATAAAATAGTAAAATAAATAAAATAAAATGAAATAAAACTCTTCTCTGAAACAACAGCAGCCACTTATAGAACATCACTGTTGATATTGCATTCATAGTGCCTATTCATCTATTCACAGTATGTCATAATAGTAATAATAATTATAATTATAATAATAATAATAATACACTTTTCATATTGAAAACAGCATTGTTCTGTATTGTCGAATGAAACAAGGAATCCAAATACTGGCTTCATATTTTTCCAGGCTTGTTATCATTAACTCTACTTTCTATATCATCAGCATATTTGCTGATTGATACTTAGTTACAGGAAGGGGAAGGGGGGTTACATAAATGCATTAAAAAAATAAGGGCCCAGAACAGAGGTTTGTAGCTCACCCATTGTACATCTCTGCTTTTGGATAAATTACTCTGTACTCCAACCATGCATGTTCTTACTTTAGCGAGTCCCCAGAGCCAGTTATCTATAGATGCATGAACTGGTGCTCAGGTTCACTAACTTTTCTAGAACAGGGAGGAGTGGGATGGAATAGAAAGCTACTAAAATGCCCAGTCATATAATAGTCAAAGATAGTTTTTTGTCAAATATGCAAATTACATTGCTATAGAAATTCAATACATTGGTCACACAAGATCTACTAGCAGTGATGTCATGTTAATTAAAGTCATAGTCTAGATGTAAATCTGATGACAATTTTATAAGTAATACCTTCTCAAAACCCTTCCTTAAATTGCAAATAAGTCTAATAGGCCAGGAGTCACCCACAAGGTTGGCAGTACTTCTCTTTGGAACTGGTACGACTGTTGCTTCCTTTTTATGTTTTGGAGACGTAATGAAATAGTGACTTCTAAAATAAATAAGGCCTTCACAGATATACATTTTGATCTTATTTATAAATAAGCCATAAGGTTTCTAATCCAAAAGATCCCACTGCTTAATCTTATCTAATTTCAGTTAGTATCTAGGATACCATTTTTATGAATGGGCATGCATGCTGGTTAGCTATTATAGAAATGGATATCAAGTTATATATGACCTTATTCTTGGGAATAGAATTCACTTTTTACTATAGAATTTACAGTAATTATATTATGCTAATTTCATCTGATACAATATCATCATTCTAAAGAGTGCGATTTCCTTGAATCTACTTAATTTGAGTTATTCCCTGTTTAAAGGTTAAGTTGGCTTTATATTTAGCTTTGGCTAACCATATTTCTGTCTTCAGTAGACATCTGACTTTCTTATATGTCCAGTCATATAATAGTCAAAGATAGTTTTTTGTCAAATATGCAAATTACATTGCTATAGAAATTCAATACATTGGTCACACAAGATCTACTAGCAGTGATGTCATGTTAATTAAAGTCATAGTCTAGATGTAAATCTGATGACAATTTTATAAGTAATACCTTCTCAAAACCCTTCCTTAAATTGCAAATAAGTCTAATAGGCCAGGAGTCACCCACAAGGTTGGCAGTACTTCTCTTTGGAACTGGTACGACTGTTGCTTCCTTTTTATGTTTTGGAGACGTAATGAAATAGTGACTTCTAAAATAAATAAGGCCTTCACAGATATACATTTTGATCTTATTTATAAATAAGCCATAAGGTTTCTAATCCAAAAGATCCCACTGCTTAATCTTATCTAATTTCAGTTAGTATCTAGGATACCATTTTTATGAATGGGCATGCATGCTGGTTAGCTATTATAGAAATGGATATCAAGTTATCTATGACCTTATTCTTGGGAATAGAATTCACTTTTTACTATAGAATTTACAGTAATTATATTATGTTAATTTCATCTGATACAATATCATCATTCTAAAGAGTCCGATTTCCTTGAATCTACTTAATTTGAGTTATTCCCTGTTTAAAGGTTAAGTTGGCTTTATATTTAGCTTTGGCTAACCATATTTCTGTCTTCAGTAGACATCTGACTTTCTTATATGTCTCACTCTATATTTCGTATTGAAGGAAAATTTCTAAAAAAAAAAAAAAAACATATAGTGATCTTTCTTATCAATATTTGGATTATTGTCCCACATCATCCATGGCTTACTTTCCTTATACATTTTCATTGTAACATGCAGCAATATTATTTCTAATAATTTCTTCCCCAAGGCCAATAAATGTCTTTGGCTTGTTGATTATGTTATCAATCCTATTCTAGTATTGTTCTATTCATTTGCATGCAATCATCTGTGTATAAATGCTATTCCATTTTCTTTCAAGACTAACAGTCTCTTTGGCATACATTTGTTCTCAGGTAACACTGAAATGGTTCGAATTGCAATATTCTGAACAGAATTCAGTATTTAGTAAAATAAAGTCTTCCCTTCCTCATACAATGTCTAATATATAACATGTGGGCTGATGTACTATCTGATAGTAACCAGCAGTCAAAGACTGTACAATAACTTTTTATCTTTAAAACTTTGTGAGCATCATGGCTCCCAACAAAAGTGGTAGCTTTTTGTAGTGAAAATAAAAAGATGATAGTTAGGTAAAACATGTTTATACTGTGAAAACAAACAAAATACACTGTTTTTCAAAGCAGGCATTTCTTGCATTTCTGAATTGTCCTGTGTTTAAAACAAGTGAAAGTACTGCCTGATAATTCCTTCTGAAGAGAACTGTAAAAAAAGTGCAGTAAAACTTTATATAGAACTGAATATTGCTAATTGCTACCTGAGGCAAGATGTGTAACTTTATACAGGCCCAGCTCTTAGTAAGTGCTGTCGGTGGCAAAGTGTATACAGTAATGAATGTTATTAGATGTTGTCTGTGGCAAAGTATTTATTTATTTCAGTTTGATTACCGGGGAAGTCCACTGGGCCAGTGGTGTGCCCATTTCCAGTGGAGGCCCATGGAGAAAAGCTCCAATAAGCAATATGGTTACAAAGGTTACATATTGCAATGGTAAGTACATACATATATGGATACAAAGGTTACATAATGCAATGGTAAATACATACATGCAATCAGGTACAGGTGGATAAATTGACATTGGAATACAATTTTGACATATGTAGCACAGTTTGTAGGTATTTACATTCAGGGCAGTAAGTTTAGACTGACTGGACAATAAGCATCAGTGAATTACTTGATATTTACAATATATACAATACTTGTAGTCAAGAGAGAGAAGATGCTTAGTCTGAGTATGTTAGCTTAGGTTTAATTAGGAGAATAGAAAAAGAGGTAATAGTGCAGAGAAGAGCAGTAGTATGGAGAGCTCAAAGGGGAAATTCTTAAGATGTTATGTAGGGTGAAAGCAGGAGCATTTACGTTTAGTGGATAGGTAAGAGAAAAGTAGGGTTTTGAAGGATTTAGAGCTAGGTGTAATCCTGAGTGAAGGAGGGAGAGAGTTCCATTTTTTGCCTACAGTGAAAGCACAGTCAAATACCTTTATACAGAACTGAATTGTATTTGGTGCTGTATGGACATTAGTAAGAAATATGTGGCAAAATGCATGAGATACTTAAGAAAAAAACAAAATTTTTGAGTAGAGAATTGATAATACTGAAAAAATATCTGTAATAATATTTGACTGTGCTGCTCCGTGGCTTGCTCCTATAATAAAGGATACCTTGGTGAGCATTAAAGGTAGCTTGGAAATTAAAGTTCTTTGATGGTGTTACAGCAAAGAATTGCAACAAAAAGATGTGTATGAAAACAATGCTTTATCAAACCTTTGGTAGCATTTTGTGAAACTAAAAATTGGTACAAGGTTCAGATTTTAAAAGTAAAACCCTCAGATAGAAAAAACGGGGGTGCTTTGTTGTATAAAGTAATATATAGATACTAATTTGAAAAGTAAAACCCCCTGACAAGAAAATTGGGTCATTGCTGTATAATGCAAGACAGAGGCGCAGGTTGTAAAAGTAAAATCCTCTCATAGGGAATGAGGGGTTCATTGCTGTGTAAGAAGAAAGAAAATTGTGTGCACTCCAGGTGAAATTGCCTGCAAATTGCCTGGGTTGAAAAATGAGAGATAAGAGAGGTAATATACTAAATTGGACCACTACTGATGTCATTAAAAATAAATAACTGTTTAATCTGTGCTCTGATACAGAAGGATAGGTTCACAAAAGAAAGTAATATTGGCCTACTAAGTCTGGTAAAAATGATGCTATGACATTAGCATAGCTGAGATGGGGTAAGAAGGGCAACTACCCCTTGCGCAAAGCATTGCAGAGTGTTGTAAGCTGCTCCTGATCTTCCTTTAATGCCATACAAGCTTTTAAAGCCAGTATTGCATTTGCTGTCAAACCCAAGTGCTGTATCACTGTGTGTGTAGTCTAAACTGTAGCAATGTAGCAAGCAGTTTGCTACAGTTTAAAAAGGATTTTTTTTTCTAAACCAAAGCATTTGCACTGTGCCCCATGTAGGCAGGGTATAAGCTGCAAGTTTAAAATAAGTAATTATGTAAAAGGAGTGTTAAGTGCAGGTCACAAAAATGGGACCTGAAAGGCTGAGGCAGGGGCTGGGGCTTGTGCATCTGGCCACCTGGTTGGTGTGCCAATAGCTTTTTTTTTTTTTTTTTTGGGACAGGCTTATTACAGGAAAGTGTTTTTTTTTTCTTGCTCTTCACTTGAAGTACAGTGTGTGTGTGTGTGTGTGTGTGTGGGGGGGGGGGGCTGGCCAAGTCACTGATTGAACCCACTATGCTTCTGTGCTGTGCTACAGCAGAGTGAGAATGTTCTGCATCAGAATATTTCTCATAGGCAAATAGCTGTTTAGTAGTCTAGTGCTACAAACATGTAAAGTGACAGTTTTCCTGAAGAAAAGAAGTTATGTACTCACCATAACGTTCCATGTTTGTTGTCCATATCTTGTCTTCATTCTTGCTATTTTGGGTTCGGAGCCAAAATCCTGGCTCCAACTCGGCCTATACTAAAAGCTCGAGAGCTTCTACTGGCTTGAGGCTGAATACTATCCCATAGTGCTTAGCGGATATTCCCCAGATCTCGTTTGAGAAGGAAGGTTCCCATGATATGTTTAATATCCAAAAAGATAATATCTGAAAACATATTATTAAAAGATTAACAATAAAAGGCAAGAAGGGAATCAGACCTTATTTGCCAATTTCTGAAAAAATTTCCTCTAGATACTCCAGGAGGGGGATGGCTGGGAGGGACGCAAGACTGAAGGTGAGATACTGGGCAACAAACATGGAGCATTATGGTGAGTACATAACTTGCTTATGTTATGTTGTCCCATCTCACCTTCAGTCTTGCTATTTTGGGACAGAGTCCCCAGCACCTTTTTCTTGGGTGGCTCAAGGGAATAAACTCCTCAGGACAATGGAACCAAATGATGCCCTGTTCCGGGAGGCCACATCTACTTTGTAATGAGTAATAAAAGTATGAGGGTTAACCCATGTAGCAGCAGCACAAATTGAATCCAGTGGAAGTCTGGATTGAAAGGCAATGGAGGTAGATACTGCTCTAGTTGAATGCCCTTTGATTTTCCCTGGTGGTTCCTTATTGTGGGAATCATAGACATATGTGATGGTTTCAGTAAGCCATTTGGACAAAGTAACTTTTGAGACTGCCAAACCTTTTTTATTGTCTGAATAGGAGACAAACAATTGGTCTGACTTCCTAAATTCTTTGGTCCTTTGCAAGTAAAAACGTAACTGTCTGTGCACATCCAGTTGATGGAGATTATACTCTGCCTTGTTGCCATAGTTTGGAAAAAACACTGGTAATTTTATACTCTGGTTTAAACTGGCTTGAGAACAAACTTTTGGTAAGAAGGAAGAATTTGTTCTGAAGAAAACTCTATCTTTATGGAAGATCAAATAAGGTGGACGGATAGATAAGGCTTGCAACTCTGATACTCTCCTGGCTGAAGTAAGTGCTGTCATTAAGAGTGTTTCCAAGATAAAAATTTTAATGAACAAGATGATGCTGGTTCGAAAGGGGGCAGAATCAAAGATGACAATACTGGATTGAGGTCCCAAGGAGGAGGAGGTTCTCTGATGGGAGGTCTTGACAGAAATGTACCTTTTAGGAAGGCTTTGCATAGTCTATGAGACATTAGACTAGATCCTGATTCTCCCACATGATAAATAAAAATAACAGTTAACTGAACTCGGATAATGGCTGCCGCTGCCCCTTGACTGAAGGTTTCTGTTAAAAATTCCAGGATTAGAGGTATAGATGCTGTAAAATGATCTATATATCTTTTGTCAGCCCAACAAGAGAACCTCTTCCATTTACTTGCATAGAGATTCCTAGTGTTTGCTTGTGCAAAGAGACTAGAATGTGACAAACTGCAGGGGACAATTCTGGAAGCCTAGCTAAGAGCAGAAGTGGAGCAGCCAAGCTGTCAGTTTGAGGGTGTGGAGTGCAGGATGGAGCATTCCTGACTGATGCGTCAGAAGATCCGGCACTGGGTCCAGGATCCATGGGTCCTCCTTGAAGGTAGGACCAAAGGAAGGGGAACCAAATTTGACGAGGCCAGTATGGCACAATGAGAATTAATCTGCGACTCAACAACTTTGCTTTCTATATGACCTTTGGAATCAAGGGAAATGGGGGGAAAGGCATAAAGAAGACCCGGGGCCAATCGTGAACCAGTGCATCCCTCGGTGATTCTCCTAGAGGGGAAATTAGGGCAAAGTAGTTGCTGCATTTGGAATTGAAGGGAGTGGCAAAAAAGTCACAGCAAGTCTGGCCCCATTTGCAAAAAATTAGATTCGCAACTTCCTGATTGAGGGACCACTCGTGAGGCATGAGAATCGCTCTGCTTAGCCTGTCTGCTATAATGTTGGATTTCCCTGGGATATGCATTGCTGTCAGAAAACATTGAGAAGATCTCCCATTGCTATACTTTCTGGGCCTCTCAACATAGAGGGTAGGATCTGGTTCCCCCCTGCTTGTTGATGTACCAAACCACCGACATATTGTCTGTTTGAATTGCAATAGTCCCATGGGAAGAGAGTCCTGAAGTGCTTGCAATGTCAGAAGCATGGCCCTCATCTCTATGACATTGATATTCAAATGGTACTCATGATCTTTCCAAACTCCTTGGACCATCAGTCCCAGGTAATGCCCCCCCCCTCTCAACCTATCTGGGATGCATCCGTGGTTACTGTAGCAATAGGTTGAGGAAGTACAAACGGTCTACCCATTGTTACCTGAGTGGACTGAACCCACCAAAGTAAGTCCTTCTTGCAGGAAGGAGTTATGAAAATTTTGTGAGACATGGGTAACTCCTCCATGGACCATTGGGCGAAGAGTAGCCACTGCAGTATTCTCATGTGATGTCTTGCCATGGGAAGTAGTGTTATTGTCGCTGCCATGAAGCCTAGGACTTTCAGCACAAATCTTGCCTGTACTCTGTTCTTGTTGAGTAAAATAATCACTTGACTGCGTAGTGTCTTTATCCTTTCTTGAGGTAGCTTTGCCAACATGTCATTTGTATTTAAATCTGCACCAATTAATGTAATATGCTGTGATGGCAACAAGGCAGATTTTTCTGTATTTATAGTAATGCCTAGTTCTGAGAAAAGATGACTGGTATAGTCTCTTGCTTTGATCAGTAGTTGCTTGGTGGTGGCAGTTAGGAGCCAGTCATCTAAGTATGGAAACACCTGGAATCCTTAGCATCTCAGATGAGCTGTGACTACTGCCATGCATTTGGTAAACACCCTGGGGGCTGTGGTGAGTCCAAAAGACAGAGCTCTGAACTGGTAATGACTGGCTCCCAGCCGGAAGCATACAAATCCCTCAGAGCCACACGCTCCAGGGATCTAAACCTTGTCATCACAATAAACAAAACATGCTGGAGGGATAGGTTCCTGACCCAGAGACTCCCTAGACTCTGGAATAGATTGCCCATACATGTCAAGCAGAGTGCCTCTTTGGCCTTCTTCAAAAGGAACCTTGATGATTGGATGGGAGAAAGGAAATTCACCCCGGGTATCACGTCAGTCGCCCTGCTAGACAGGGGTCCAGGGAAGTAAATAGTGTGGGAAGAAATAGCCAGGGAATTGTTATGGCTAGGCTTGTATAGGCCCTAGGGCTGATAGCCTAGTGCCAACCTATGAACCTATGAGTGCCTGTCCATCTTTATGTGGTAGTACGCATCCTGAAGATGCAACAAGCACATCCAATTGTCTTATCCCCAGAACAGGAGTATAGACTGCAGTGTTACTATCCGGAACTTTGATTTTTTTACTGACTTGTTTAGTCTGCTGAGATCCAAGATGGGTCTTCAGTCCCCTGTCTTTTTTGGGACTAAAAAGAACCTTGAGTAAATTCCGGATCCTAGTTGGTCTGTGGGGACTTTTTGGATGACTCTTTTTTTCTAGCAACTTTTGTATTTCTAGTGTTGCTTGATCCCTTTGACCGGGTGGAATGTCTGGGATAGACTTTGGTGGCTGAGGTGTACATTGGAAGGGAATGTTGTATCCTCTGGATATAATGGACTATACCCATTTGTCTTGAGTCAAATTCAGCCAGGTTTCTGGGTACAGCGATATCCTCCCCTCAACTGCCTCCAGAGGTGGACAGATGGGCCTCCTTTCAGGAGCACTGGAAGGGCCTGCCAGAGAAAGTATCTCTGTCACCCTGGTTGTGTGGACCCCCTCTGCTGCGTTGGGGGCATCTTCCTTTGTTTCTCCCTTTGCCCCTGGGGGAAGGATCACCACGAGTGTCAGATAAGGCTCCTTTGGACTTACAGAACCAAATTTTTCCTCCCTTTTGACCTTTAGGATAAGGTCTGGTAGGGGAGGAAAAATGGACTCCAATGGCAGACAGAGTCTTACCATCTTGTTGGTTCCTGGTGAGAGTTTCTTTTACTTTAGGCCTGAACAATGATGAGCCATCAAAGGGAGTGTCAATAAAGGAACAACAAACTCACAAAGGCACATCCAGGAATGTCTACGAAGAGCTATTCCTGTGCCTGCTGTCCTGCTTGCTCTATCGGCTGCATAAGATGTGGGCCACATGGAGGCGTTAGATATGGAGGTTAAGGTTGCAAGCTGGGAGTTAACCTTATCAGATAAGTCCTGGGCTGTAGCACCTTGCAGGGTATCTCCTAGCTCTTTTAGGAGATCCCTCTGAAGTTGCGTGAAATGCAACAAATAATTCAGCGACTGTAAAGTAAAGACCGCTGAGGAGAACATACGCTTCCCGTATCTGTCCATTGCACGAGAATCCTTGTTTGGTGGATGAACAGATACAGAAGTTTCAGCTAACTCCTTTTTTTGTGGCTGCTGCCACTATTGCATCTACAGGAACCCCTTTAGTTAAATACTGCCTATCTTCCAGGGCCGTAATGAACTTATTTGTTTATTTATTTTATTTATTATTTATTTTACATTTGTTGACCAGGCTAGTCTAACTGGATATATGTCCATTTTCAGTAGAGGCCCAGGGAGAAAAGCTCCAAGCACTAGCAGTGACAAAGAATACAATATATAGTAGTAGTCAAGTAAATTACAGTACATTGGCTACATTGGTCAGAACAAAATTGTAATAAGTTGTTTAGTAGGTTGAAGTTAATATCAAAATACAGAGAGATAAACAAAAATATATATATATATTTTTTGTAGTATGAAGGAGATTATAAATTACAAAGTAAGCATCAAAGAATAGTATGGAAGAGAAGTATAGAGAGAGCAAGAAGGGGAATGAGATATCAGATAGGGGCAGAGCATGGACAAAGCCAGTGAGATTTAAGATGTTCTTTAAGATGTTTTTTTTAAATAGGAAAGTGGAAGCAAGGGTGGAAAGTTCAGTAGGAAGCTGGTTCCAGTTTTTTACCTACTGTGTTGGAGAAAAGTGAGTCCCCAGCTTTGTTTTTTGACTTAATAGTGGAAACAAGGAGCTTATTAGCTGAGTGTAGTGTTTCAAGATTTTTGTATGGTGTGATCAGATTAGTGAGGATAGGGGTATTGTTAGGGTGGTAAAGGATCTTTTGGTGATAACAAGTTGTTGACAACGTAGTTGGTTTTGCAGTTCTTGCCATCCCAGTTGTTTGAGGTTGAGACAGTGGTGAGTTCTAAATGGGGTGCCAGTGGCAAATCTGGCTATATTATTATAACTGGTGGAAAGTTTGGTAAGGTTGTTTTTAGATAGATTGGTATATATCGATGAAGCATAGAACAGGGTAGAGATAAGGTGGGTCTGGGCAATAGTCATTCTGGCTGAAGGGGTAAGGAAGGGTTTGATTCTGTAAAGGGTGCCTAGTTTTTTGTTGACAGACTTTATTGTAGAATTAATGTGGTCATCATAGCTAAGGTTATCAATTGTTACTCCTAGTAGACTGGTTGTAGTGTCTGGGGTTATGTTAGTTGCATTGTTTGAGGTTATTGTGAAGTACAGTTGAGGTGACTTATGAGTAGGAGTAAAGAGCAATAATTTTGTTTTTTTGGGGTTCAGGAGGAGGCAGTGTTGCATGAACCAATTTTCAACACGGTTAAATACTGTTTGGGTGAGGGACTGGAGAGAGGCTATGGTCTTGGCTGAACAAATTAAAGTAGAGTCATCTGCATATTGTATGCAGGTGGCTTGAGGAATTTTGGTATGTAGATCTTTAATAAACATTGAGAAGAGTAGAGGTCCTAAAATAGAGCCTTGGGGTACTCCAATGTTCACTGGGAGGGATGTAGAAAGATTATTATCCCAAAGTACTGCTTGCTGTCTGTTTTCCAGGTAGGACTTAAACCATTGTAATGCTTGTGGATCAAGTGATTGGGCTTTTAGTATGTCTATAAGTATGTTATGGTTCACCATATCAAAGGCTTTTGAAAGGTCAATAAATAGTGCAGAGGAAAAAGTGTTATTGTTACGATTTTTGTTTATGGAGTCAGAAAAGGATAGCAGAGCAGTGGTTGTGCTATGGAATGGCCTGAAGCCATGTTGGCAGTTGGCAAGTAGATTATTTTGGAGAAGGTGGTCAAGTAGTTGTCTGTGAATGCATTTTTCCATTATCTTAGCTATTGGAGAGAGTAAGGCAATAGGCCAAAAGTTGGAGAGCTCAATAGATGACCCACCTTTATGCAGAGGGATGATGTGGGATACTTTCCATATGGCAGGGATTTTGCTTTCTAAAATAGTTCTATTTATAAGGATGGAGATGGGATAGGCTATGGCTTTTGATGCAATTTGCAGGTATTCAGCTGGCAGACAGTCAGCAGATGGGGTGCAAGGTTTTAGTTTTTGAAGGAGGTTGCAGATTAGGGATGTAGGTACAGGTTGTATTTCAAAGGTAGGAGAAGGAGTCTTAGTGGAATTTAATGGGGAAGTGGTCATAGGTGGTAGAGTATTGGCTAGGGTTTGAATGACTTCAGTAAAGTAGTTATTAAAGGCGTCAAGAATCTGGTTGGAGTTATTATGGTTGAATCCTGCTGGGGCAGAAGTTGAAGAGTGCCTTGGCTGAAGAAGTTTGTTTATACCTGACCAGAATTTTTGTGGTTTTTGTTGATGGGTTTGTTGGAGATGAAGGTAATACTCTTTTTTTGTCTCTAAGAATATCTTTCTTGGTGTCATTTCTTAACTGTTTAAAGTAAAAGTGATCCGATGGACATTTGGAGACTCTCCATTTAGCCCAGATTTTATTTCTAAGGAGGATGTTTTGCCTAGTTTGTTTTGTGAGCCAGGGGGCAATTTTGGTTCTTATTCGGGAAGAGCGATAGGGGGCGTGGTAATCCAGGATTTGAAGAAATTTAGTGTTAAAGTAGGTCACTGCTTCATCAAGTTGAAGATGAAACATTGGTGACCAGTCACATGCTTTCAGTTCATTTAGGAAGCTCTCTGGATTAAAATTTTTTTGGAGCGAGAGGTTTTAAAATTATTAGTAGTTGGGATATGGACTCTTTGTTTGATAATCTAGGTTAGCATGTGGTCACTGATATCGTCAGGAAGGGTTCCTGGTTTATAGGTATCAAGGTGGCTGTTCATAAGGATCCAGTCTAGGGTGGTTTCCTTACTGCTTGGCTTATGGATTCTAGTAGGAGTGGTTATAATTTGTGAGAATCCATAAAGATTTATGTGATTAGTAGGATTAGGGGAACTGCAGGTAACCCAGTCTATATTAAAGTCCCCTAATACAATGGTCTCCTGCATTAGATGGGTAGAGAGGTAACTAAGTAAGTTTTCAAGAGTATTGGTATTATTTCCAGGCGGGAGATATGTGCAAATTAGATAGATTTGGAGTTGTTGATTTGAAGTTTGGCAGTAAGGGTTTCTGAATTGGTATCTGATGGTAGGAGTATATTGAAAGGTGATACTTGGAGTTTAGATTTGTACAAAATGGCTATACCTCCACCCTTTTTGGTTTTATGGTCACATCTTAGGATATTATATCCAGGAGGGGTAATGTCCTGGTCCAGAGCTGAGGGCGTTAGCCATGTCTCTGTGATACAGAGAATATCAAATGAGTGCACATCTAAGAGTGCATGTAGGTGGGTGATTTTATTGTTTATACTTCGAATGTTAAGGTGAGCTATCAGGAGGGAGCTAGGTGATTTGGGTAAGGTAGCGATAACAGGGAATGTTTGGTTGTGTAGGTTATTGGGATTATCAGTAATAGGGCCAGGGTTTGGGTGAATATCACCATCTAATAGGGGGTGTAGATGAGGATATTATACAAACTTAAGGAATTTGTCGTAATTATTTGAGGTTTTTTTTGATAAAGAAGTAAGTAAGATGGGTAGCTCTATGATATTTTGGTAATATATAGATAGAGGTGGAGGTTACGTTACTGTGGTTGAGAGAGTAGATGAAAGAAGATGGTAGAGTTTGATGGTAGTGGTGGTGTTGTTCAGGAAGAGAAAAATGTTTGAAGAAGGTTAGAGTGTATGGTACTGTAAGAGAAGCAAGAGTTGTAGTTAAGAGTAGTATGGCTGTGGGTATAGACTTGTGTGTTGGGGCCATTGGGATGTGTAGATAAGTGGTTAGAGTATGTTGTGGGAGGAATGTAGTAAGTAAAAGGAAAGAGTGCTATAAGAGGTTGAGTAGGGAGGAATTGTCTAATTAAGTAAATAGAAATGGTTGTAAGAGAGAGTGCTATAGAAAATAATCAGTACAGGATGAGGTGTAGGGAGGTGAGGGAGTAGGCCGAGAAAGGTTGTAAGAGAGAATGCTATAGAAAATAATCAGTACAGGATGAGGTGTAGGGAGGTGAGGGAGTAGGCCGAGAAAGGTTGTAAGAGAGAGTGCTATAGAAAATAATCAGTACAGGATGAGGTGTAGGGAGGTGAGGGAGTAGGCAGAGAAAGGTTGTAAGAGAGAGTGCTATAGAAAATAATCAGTACAGGATGAGGTGTAGGGAGGTGAGGGAGTAGGCCAAGAAAGGTTGTAAGAGAGAGTGCTATAGAAAATAATCAGTACAGGATGAGGTGTAGGGAGGTGAGGGAGTAGGCAGAGAAAGGCTGTAAGAGAGAGTGCTATAGAAAATAATCAGTACAGGATGAGGTGTAGGGAGGTGAGGGAGTAGGCCAAGAAAGGTAATTAGATTAAGTAAGGAATTGTAGATTTAGGGGGTGTGGTTGGCCTCTTCGGAATGGGGTCCACTGAGTTCAGAGAGTCCCACACCTTCCAGCTCACCAAACCCAGGAGAGGGTCAAAAGGTGGAGACACCCAAGAGGTGGAGGGGCAAGAGCCAAATGTCTCCAGGTATACCGAGTCATCTTCAGAAGGGGAAAAGGACTTCCATCCACCTCTGTTTAAGGATCTCCAAGATGTCTGAAAAAGAAACATCATCAGAGGGGGACCTTGGGGACCCTTCTGAATCTTCTAAGTCAGTATCAGAAGTGACAAACTCAGGGGAGTCTATGTGCTTCCTCTTACACTGTCTCTTCTGAGGGACCTCCTCAGGGGGATGTTCTGGAGAGGTATCGGAAGAGGAGGATACACCCATTGTGGCCTCCTGGGGCACTGGCTCTCTACTCTGTGGTTGATGGAGAGGTAATGAAGCGGTGGACACCAGTCCCTTAGGGGGAAGAGAGACTGGAGCCGAAGTTGGAGTAGACTCAGTGGGGAGTACACTCCGCATTACCTCGAAGGCACCGCGGTCCTGGGTCGAAAGAGACTCTGGCCCTGAGAGACCAGGAGATCTCCTCGGCACCAAGGAGGGTGGGTCTGAGGCAGATGTGGGAGCCAAACTCACCTGAGCCAAGGTGCCGAGTGAGAGAAACAGCTCTGACAAGGTTCCGACCCAAATCCCCCCCCAGAACTGACCAGGGAGTGTTAGTCCCAAGGTCCCTCAGTGGACGAAAGCATCGAAGAAACCGGAGCAGACGTCAGATCCGAGATATCAGTAGTTATTACTGGCTCCGGTGGTTCCAGCACAACAACTTCCATACTCTGTGGCTCCAAACTTGTTCGAGTTGAAGGAGGAATAGGCATAGTAGAAGGTACTATTGTCAGCTCCAAGGTCCGATGGGCTGGGCTTGAAAGAATTTCAACTAGGGCCTGGGTCCGAAGCAACCTCTTCACTACCCGCTCCACGTCCTCATCCGATAACCTGGATGATCTAGAGGAATGACTAGAAGACTTGTGGCTACCTGTCACCGACTGTAATAAAGAAGAAACTTGCACAGAGTGAATAGGCTCCAAGGACAGTGACTGGCTCCTCTTTTGGCTCCACAATGACTCCAATGACACAGATGAAGCTGGGGGAGAACCATGTTTTTTGGCTCTGATAACTCTCTGGGTCAAAAAGGCATCATGCCTGGTGCTGCTTGTCGGCTCAGACACTGGAGCCGATGAAGCAGACTTTGGAGTCTTGACTGATTTTTTTAGTCTGATTTCCTTCATCCACTTTTAATAAGCCCCTCAATATAAGCTTATTCTTCCTCTCCTGCAAGACCCTGGCACTAAAACTATGACAAATGGAGCAGGAGTCTTGAAGATGGAGTGGACCCAGACAGTACACACAACTAGCGTGTCCGTTAGTAATGGACATCGTCTGAGTGCAGGAATCACACTTTTTGAATCCTAACTTCTGTTTCTTAGCTGGTTCCTTAGACATACTAGCTATAAGGAAGAATTTATCAATAAAAGTTAGAACAACAAACTATAACTGTTATAAAAGAGAAAACATCAAGGAAACAAGTATCTAAAATAAGGTACTATATATATATATATATATATATATATTTTTTAATAGAGAAGAAAAGAGGGGAGGAGAAGTCTCTAAGTTAAATGACTATCTCCTCCACCGGAGGCGACACCCCTAAGTTAAACTGAGTACTCCTAAAAGGCTTATAAGGAAGAAAAGGGCAAGAATTCTCTAATTTAAAATGGATTCTTATGGAGAAAACATGGTCCAAAGGAAGGATAGCCGCAAAAATAAACTTACAGGTTTAAAAAAGGCTAAAAATAGTGCAAGACTGTTACTACAGCACTAATAAGTAAAAACAGCTAACAATTAGACAGAAAAAGTTATAAAATATATCAAATATTACATTTTTCAAGTCTGAGCCAGTGAAGACAATCCCAAAGTTTCAAGCAGCAAATGAGACCTGGGGAATAGCCGCTAAGCACTGTGGGATATTTAGTGTAGGCCGAGTTGGAGCCGAAGTTTTGCTCCGAACCCAAAATAGCAAGACTGAAGGCGAGATGGGACAACATAACACTGATACTTTGGCACAGAAGGTTCCAAGATAGATAAACTGAAGAGCAGAAATTTACTTTCTTTGAGAGTGTTGTTAAAAGACTAATTCTTGTAGAAAAAAAAACAAAACAATGGAGATTATTTCAAGAAATCTGCTTATAGAAGAAAAGGTTAGCCAAGAGTAAGGGGAAATAAATAAAACTCTCAATGTTCTGTAACTCTGCAAAAAAGTCAGTGCATTAAGGAAGAAAGTAGAAATATTAAGACAGCCAGGGGAATGCTGTCTTCAATCACCAAGAAATAATAGCAACAATGGATAAGATTGTTTCTGAATAGAAAAAATAAATTGGAAATTAGTTTTACAAGGTTGTAGGCTGACCTTGATCAGCAAATTAAATTGCAAAATAAATGGACAAAGAAATGATTGCCTTGCCCAAAAGGCTCTTTGACCTTCCTATGTAAGTGAGAACAGTGAATCACAAAAATAAACCTGAATGATCTGATAAGTGACATCATAACCCAAAAGGAAAAAAGAGCCAAGTATCCTAGTGATGGGGAGTGAGAGACAAAATTTAGTTTCAGACCCGGTCTGACACTGTATATTTACAGAGTGAAAAAGAAGTATCATGGCAGGAGCTACAAAAGATTAACAACACCCTGCTTTACTATAGTAAAATATCACAATATGCAAGATGAGAATGAGATGCTTATGCCGCACCTCCAAGAGACTGAAAACAAAGTCAAGTACTGTATGCAAACTTCTTAAAAATGAAGTGGCCCTGGCTATACAGCAGAAGAAACATGAAAGTGAACTTGAAATTAAACAATTAACAATGAGCAGTGAGGAACTCGAAAATGCTATCTGCAAAGAAATACAAAAAAAATGCAAAGACCATGACTTGACTACATTTCCAGGAGCTAGAACAAAAATGTCAAAATAATAAAAGTGTTACTATTAAACTGCAGGAAGAAAAGAGCGCATTGCACTCCAAACTGAAGAACAATCTGGTTCCATCTGTAAGCTAACCAGTAAGCATGCAAATGTGGAAGGTGAAAATGAAGTCCAAAGTAAATTCTTGCAAGAAGCAAATGGTATATTAAAGCAATGTCTGTCAAGCTTTGCTTCTCATGCTGAGCTGATAAAAGAAAATCATACTGGTAAAAAAAGACTTCAAAAGGAAAATGTCTCAGGTAGAATAAACTTACTTATACTAACCTTCTGAATTTGAGAGAGGTGACCACCTTAAAGAATAGAAGAGACATACTGCAAAACAAAACATTAAATGGAACTGTGTTGAAGGCCAAACTAATATGCCTGATAAGACCATAGAATAACTTGTTGCACAACTCAAAGCTGAAAAAACAAAACCAAGTCCAACTGGGAGTATACAGAATGTCTCAAAAATACTTTATATTGAATATAGTCCAAGACTAATGTTTACACCTGCAGATTCATCACTTATGTATGATGCAAATGAAAAAAATATTTAAAATACAGTCAGTTGTTTCAGAACCCTATCACGACAGGATGTGGTGTAGTTTGAAGCACGGTAGAAATGGGTAGAACAATAATCACTGAGAAGAGATGCCATGCTAAACATAACTTGATTCATATTATCTTGTAAACAGAGGCATCAATAACAAATGCAAAACTGAAACTAGTATTCTATATTTGCTAAGTTAAAACCTTGACTAAATTGATGTGCCAAGGAAAGAAGTCCATACAATAGGTAATGTACAGCATAAGGCATCCAGTGTTGATTCAGGATTTGAAAATAGTCCCCCCTAGGAAATCAGGGCCAATGTGTCATTTATGTTTATGCATGGTATCATTTCTTTCATCTTTTATATATTTTAATAAGTTTAGTATATTTTATATTTTATTAGATATTTTTCTTCTCTTCTCATCACTTTCATCACTAAATTGACCATATTCAAAATATATATCAATTATTACCACTAGTATCACTAATTATACTTGTTTTAACTGAATGTATCTTATGTGTATGTGTTCATGTATTCCATTACTGATATACATCTTACTTGTAATTATTCATTGAATTGATCTGTCCATTTTCATTTATATTACATCTACTTAACAAATACCTCTCTGTCTAAGAGAAGGGATCATCTTTAAGAGATTCAGTTCAAGATCCAGATTCAGTCTTATCATCATTATCCTATCCTGCTGTGTTTATATTATCCTATCCTGTGATTTTTTCTTTATATTGATACTGTTGTGCATTGGATGCATGTGTTGTAGGATGCAATTATTCCTTCCAACACTCTCTTTTCTATGGAGGGATTTCTTTATCCCACTTCTTTCTTCTACTTGTTGTTCTAGTCTCTTAATGTACCTATTCTAGAAAGATATTCTATAGAAAATCTAAGAAAGTCTGTAGTGTTTGAAAGTCTGATCTCTCAAATCAAGCTCCTCAGGGTTCCCATCCCCTCAGGTTCCAACCCATCCAACCAGTATCCAATCCACTCTTTAGAAGCACGCTCACTCCATGTAATTATGTAGCACAGTTTTGATATATGTAGTGTGGCATTCATATATGACCAGGCAGGCATATGACATGCAAAGCCCCTGGCCCTACCCCACTGTTGTTGTAAGTATAAATATTTGCTTAACATCTATTCTAATTTTGTAAGTACTATCTAATATAAAATTTAAAAAAAATTTGCTCACTATTTATGGCCTTAAAAACATATGTATTTGGTATATGGCCTCTAGACTCTTTTCATTTGGTATCACCAGAAAAAGACTGAATGACAATAATATGAAGTATAGATGTGAGATGTTAGAATATTCCTGTATGTTATTGAGATGATCTAGTCAATTCAATTTAGTTTTTAGGATAGTACTAATTTTATTTACTATGGGTTTTTTTTTTTTTTTCAAATGTCTGTATGACATGTTCTCTATGCAACAATGGTGTCCTGGGTGGAGGGGTGGGTGGGGGTGTTAAGCCTGCACCCCTTGGAGCTTTTAGATGCTTGCTTTATATAACGGTTAAAAATAAAGATTCAAAACAAATTAATTTTTATTTGCTTCATCCTCATCATCATCATTAGAATGTCAATTAGATGATGATGTTAGCTCTTCCACTATCTTCTTCTTCTTATCTATTCATTTATAAGTAAGTAAGCCATATTGAAGTGCTATTGTTTATTATTAATAATAACAATCCCTCCTCTGTCTATTACCTTTGATTCTTTTCTTCTATTCATATTTGATCTAACATTTCTTCTCTTTCCTTATGGAAAAAAGCTAAAGTCTTACTTTATCAAGACTACTATCATAGTGTTTGTATAAATCCCAATGCTTTTAATTCATATGAAATCCAAAAAAAAAAAAATCAAGGCACAAGCATGCCAGTGCATTCAGACAAGTTAAAAAATACAACAACACATCATTCTTTTATATATCATATAACTGCAGCTGTACTAACTATAATTGATAATGATTAAATGAACCATTTAAGTTCTTAAAGTCAGTTCATTTAAAAAATGTGTGCCTTGAAACACAACAACATCAATATGCTTAAGAATACATATTTTACATCCCTATGCTTGAGGCAAAAAAAAATCATTGCATAATGTTGTTATTCTAAGATAAAATCACAGTAATTATATTTACTCAACAAATGTTGTGAAGACTACATTCTAAGGTGAAATTGAAACGTAGCGACTGTATTGTGCTATGTATGGTAGCGGTTTGTTCATAATGTCAAGAGCTGCCACAAGTGGAGTACAGCATGGAGCGTGGATAGCCATCTGTTACTGATGACATACGCCAGCTGAAATGGGATTTATTATACAACTACTGTGGGTTATGTGGGGCTGAAGTGCTGGGTCTCTGTGAGAGGAAGAACTCACAAACTTGTCTGCAGTGGAGAAAATGATACTTTCCTCCAAAAACTTTGGACTTTTCAGTTTCCACGTTTTCATGCTTACTAGAACCATGGAGAGAGAAAGAAGTAGGCTATTGTAGAAAGCAATTGCGGAGAGAGCCTTGGATAGAAGTCTGTTGGAGAGGAAGCAGACACAGTAATAGAAGTTGGAGAGCAAGCTCTGACCCTGAGAGACACACAGAATGGGATGCATAAAGAGAATTATATAATAGTGGCTCATTATTATTCAAAAACATGCATGCTGATTAGACAGCCAAACCAGAGTGTCCACTATAAATCGAGTATATACCAAGACAAACATTGTGGCTGTTGAGGTACCATTGAATGGCCAGACTTTTCTATCGGCATATGCTTACAGGACAGCAAAATATGAAAGAAATTGGGTGCATTCTTCAAAAATAAATAATCAGAAAAGTATCTGATTGTCCTTGTATTTAGCCCTGTTCTTTGTAAAATTTTGGTCAATGAAAGAAAAGAAAACAACAATAAATAAAAAACTAGCAATGGAGATTTTCTCTTCTCTGTTGCTTTCCCTGCATACTCATGCACAGTATATCAGAAAAGGGGGAAAATACAGAGAAACATTACAGTGCTGTTATACAAAGACACTATTTAAGAAACAATTTCTTTCTTAAATAATGTCATTGTAGAATAGCAATAACCCACCCTTGGGTGTGACTAATGCTGGATTTACCCATGGTTGGCTTTTCTGATCACTCAGGCTTCATCCACATGATAAACCACACCTACCATGGTTAAATCCAGCTTTACTCACACCCAGTCATGGGTTATTACTTTATTATACATACTACAAAGAGAAGAACATAAACCATTGGTGAGCTTTTTGATTTATTGTCATCCACATTACCATGAAAAAGACTGACTGGAGTACAAAAATTTTTTGTTGTTTTGGACTGTATTAAACTTAAATATTAAACTAGAAAGCATTTGTGGTGTGTTTAAGTGTGCTGCATGTTTTGTTTAAAAGAAAGAAGTAGAATTAAATGTTTTATTTTAAATTGCTGTTTCAGTGTATTCTATATGGAGTTTTTTCTCATGGGGAAAAAGGATCCAGAAAAGCTTGAATTTCAGATAGTAATTGTAGCTAAGCATGCACTATTGCTATGTTAATATAGTCTGAAAATACCACAGGGCAGAAAATGATATTTGACTTGTATTTGCAAGTTTTGATTACTTTTTATTCTGGGAATTTCCTGACAGATTCACATGCAGTGGTTGAATCATCGAACGGCTGTCATATATTTATCGATCCATCCCCAACCCCCTTTCCCTGTGTGCACATGGGGTCGGGGTGTCAGTTCAGCAGTGGCAATCATCTTGAGCCAAGATTTGCACCACCAGGTGGCTAGCGCTGCTACGGTAGTTCATTCGTACCACTCACTCATACTCACACTTGCACCTATGGCCCAATTAGGAGTGTCCAACCCACCTACTGCATGTCTTTGGAATGTGGGAAGAAACCAGAGCACCCAGAAGAAACCCACGTGACCATAGGGAGGACAAGCAGAATCTGCACATGTTTAAATCTGTTTATGTATTTATTTAACCAGTTTCTTGATATTCAACACATATAGAATGATTTATATTAAAAACAATGATTATATACACTGAATACTAAAAAGATACACACAGTCCAGCAAGCAGAAATTTTAGGAGCAGTATAATATAAATTATTCCATGAAAAGTGGTCATAAGAGTATACAAATGAATAAAAAAAGAAAAAAAGAAAACTGTGAATACAGAATAAGAGATGCATGAACTAAATATATAACGAAGAGCCATTTGAAATGTAATCGAAGCAGTAGGAAGTATTGCAAAAAGCATTGCATGCAAAGTCTGCCAGCATCACTACAGGAATTGCAATGCTATATTGAGATAAGGTGCTTCTTCCGATTCCGTTGAAAGCCTGTTGCTTACAAATCTTACCTTGTAGCTAGTCCCATCATTCAGACTTTTACTTGGAAAATGCCTCTTGGTCACTACTCCAGATGATGCATTTCAGTTGTTAAGACCGCCTTTGCTATTACTTCCAAGAATGTATTTAGGTGATCTAATTTAAAGTTTGTCTAATGTCAGTAGAGGGCAGTATTCAAGGCTGATTGTTTGTTAGGGTAGTGAGGAAAAGGGATGCTGCCTTTGTCACAGATAGCTGGTTTGCCTTTTGTAACAGCAGGCAGTTTTGTATAGTCAGCCAGAAAAAATAATTTACAGATATTCTTCACAGCTATTCCCACCAGGACAGTATTTTGAGCAGGGCTGGATTAAGAAGGGGGCTAATGGAGAGGAAGATCTAGACCTATATGTCTGAAATAGCATAACTGCTTATACTCCCAGTTTAGTTGAAAATCCTGTGCTATTGTCACGCCAAATGAATTGGGGCCCTTATAATTTTTGGCTCCAGGTCCAGGTCCACGAGGCCAAAAATCTAGCTCTCATTTTGGGTGGGCTATATGAGCATAGTTATTGGCAGGACATAGTTATATGGCTGGCATCAAATTTATACATAATAAGACTGCTTAGAATGTTATTTCTGTTGTATGAGTAATAATAATAACAACAATAATAATAACAAAACATTAATGTTTCATTTAAAGGATTGCTTTATTTACTGGGGCTGCCTAGCATTATAAATCAGTATGACATGGGTGGGAGGTTGCCATAACGCTTAAGATGTTTACCTTACAGACACAAGGTGCACGGTTTGATTCTCACATGCGGTAATTGGCAAGGCTTAAAATTGCCCACAAGAGTAATTAGCCTAGTATTAATCTATGAACCTATATCCTCTTGGGAGGTGGGAAGTTGGTATAATAGTTAAGGTATTTACCTTACAGACACAAGGTGCAGGGTTTGATTCTTACATGGGGTAGTTTGCTAGGCTTATAAATGGCCCAGATGGACAGTTAGCCTAATAGTAATCTATGAACTACTCCTCTATGAAAGTATATTCAAGCATTAAATTATTTGTGATTCTTCCTATTGTTTTGTTTTTTGGTAGTCATGACAGATTTCAGCAGGCAACACACAGGGTTAAAATACATATACTTTCCTAAACTTCTGGAACATGTGTAAGCAGCCTGGTGTTTCCTTATCAAATTACCTGCATTTCTCCAGTTGTTGCTTAGGATATTGTAATGCACTGTTGCTGTTTTTTTTTTTAATTTCTTCATCTCTCTTTACAGTGATGACAAAAAATGTTAATCATGTGATGTTTGTAATATTTGTCATCGAATACATATAATCAAAAAGCTGATGGAAAGTTGACTATCTCTTAATGATAGTAGTAATAATAATAATAATAACAATAATAATAATAGTAATAAAACACTTTATGTTATTACTGGCTTCAGGTAATATAACTGCCAGATGGAATAAGACAGCTTTTCTTAACAAAAATTAAAACTTATAAACATGATTTTCTACAACTACCAAATAAATGTCTGTAAGCAAATTTTGGAAAAGACAACAAGACAGTTACAGTCCATAACTCAGGAGTTTTACTCAGCAGTAGGACAGTGAATAGATGACACCCACTTTACGCTATGCAAAAAAATGGTCCTGTGCTCAAAACATTAAATTTGAGCAGGTTTTCTATACCAAGTTGCTTGGTGCAACAACTGACATTAAGCTCAAGTTTGATATTAACATACATAATGTCATAAAGAAAGCTCACCAAAGGCTTAGGGCTCTATACAGACCCCAGCCATTTCTCACTGGCAAAGGTTGAAAATCCACTGCACATGCTTGTTTATTTATTATTTATTTATTTCACATTTGTTGACTGGGATTGTTCAACTGAGCTGAGTAGCCCTTTTTCAGCGGAGGCCCGGGGGAAAAAACTCTACAATATTACATTGTTTAAATGGAAAAACAAATGACTAGGTTTAACAGGAAATAATCTGCATAGCAAACAATCCAAAATACAATTTTCAGTATTCCACAACAGAAAATATCACATAAAGTTTACCAAACAACCAAATATAAAACTTTCAGTATTCCACAGTTACAGTGTTTTACAATGGCAGTAATCATCCAGGTTAGAGCCATTTGTTATATAAGAGACATGACAATAGAGGTATACATGGGGCTGTAGTTGGACTGTCTAGGGTTTAAGGAGGATGAGTACAGAGGCAGGACCACTGAGATTTTAGATATTCTCTTGCTGCTGCATTGAATAGATTAATATTTTTCAGGGACCTGATTTCTAGTGGGAGTTTGTTCCAAGATATAGAAGGATGGTAGCTATCGAGGTTGCCTCCAATTTTGGTCTTGGGTTTGTATATTTGTAGCAAGCCTTGGTCAGAGCTACGTAGTGACCTGGTGGGGTTGTATTGTGAGATAAGAGGAGATAGGCTGGGACAGTAAGATTTCTGGTAAAGGACTGAGTGCACTATGAGGAGTTGGGAGAAAAGTAGCTGGTGGGGTAGCTCGACACAGTTTAGGTTTTTAGAGAAAGACAATGCTGAGATTTGTAGGTTTGTTGTGCAGCAAATCTATCTACCTTGTTATAAATTGCCTTTAATTTGGCTAGTAGTGTGGACTTTAGATTTGTAAGAATTTGAGAGCCATAGAATAGGCTAGGTAGGAGGTAGGCATGAGAGAGAGTAAATTTAACTTTGTTAGTAAGGAACCTTTTGTTCCGATAAAGAAACCCACGTTTTTGGTGTATTTTTTTTATACAGTTGTTTATATGCAAGTCAAATTTAAGTTGGTTATCAATTATGACTCCTAAATTTTTTTGTTATTTTTCAACAGTGATGGAGGTGTTATTAAGGGATAATATGGAAAAGGTGGGTTTGTTTTTTAGGAAGAAAAAGTAAGATCTTTGGGGGGTTTAAGAATAAGCTGATGCTGAGAAAAACAGGCTTCAGTGGAGTTAAAGGATTCTTGGGTAGCAGACATAAGATCTGAGGGGGTGTGAGAGATGGTGATGACTGTAAAGTCATCTGCATATTGTATGAGGGATGACTGGGGGCAGGAGGTATAGAGAAGATTAGTAAAGATGTTAAAGAGTAATGGGCCAAGGATAGATCCTTGTGGGACAGCCATCTTTACTGGGAGAGGAGGGGAGAGAGCTGAGAGCCATCTCACTGATTGCTAATGATCAGAGAAATAGCTGGAAAACCAGGTAACAGTAGCAATGGATAAGTTGAGGTTAGACCATTTGGTTAGATGGAGAGAGGGGAGACAGTATCAAGGGCTTTAGAGAGGTTGAGGAAAAGACAAGACAAGATTATTGTTGGCTCTATACAGAGAGGTAGTATTGATGAAAGATACTAGGGTAGTTGTAGTGCCGTGTTGTGGGAGAAAGCCATGCTGGGTGAGAGAGAGCAAGTTGTCCTGTATTAGGTGTTGCATAACTTGCTTGTAAATGCATTTTTCTAATATTTTTGTAAGTGGTAAGAGAATAGCAATAGGTCTGAAGTTGGAAATTTCAGTGGCGTTACCTCCTCTATGTATGGGTAAAGTGCAGAATTCTTTCCAGATAGATGGGACTTTAGATTCAGAGATGGAGCAGTTTTTTTTAGGATAGATACAGGGATAGCAATGGACTCAGCAGCTATCTGTAGGAAATAGTGAGGGAGATTTTACGCTCATAGGTTGGTACTAGGCTATTGGCCCTAGGGCCTATACAAGCCTAGCCAAACAATTCCCTTGATATTTCTTCCCACAATATTAACTTCCCTGGACCCCAGTCTAGCAGGGTGACTGACATGATCCCCAAGGTGAATTTCCTATCTCCCATCCAATCATCAAGGTTCCTTTTGAAGAGGGCCAAAGAGGCACTCTGCTTGACATGTGTGGGTAGTCTGTTCCAGAGTATGGGGAGCCTCTGGGTCAGGAACCTATCCCTCCAGCATGTTTTTTTCATTGTGATGACAAGGTTTAGATCCCTGGAGCTTGTGGCTCTGAGGGACTGGGATTTCTTTAAGTGGAGCATGTCCAATAGCTCATGGTTTGACATGGCGTTGTATGTTAAGCAGAGATCGCCTCTGAGCAGAAGATATGCCACAGAGTATAGCTGGAGTTTTTTTTAGACGGTTAGCATAGACCATCTGCTTTAGGCCTGTGAGGTATTTCTGCAGCGTTTCCAGTTGTTGCAGATGTCTTGTGAGGTTCATACCAAATGGGTCGTTGTACTCTATAATGGGTCTAATGAAGGATGAGTACAGTGGGACAATGACCTCCTTTTTCTGGATGAAAAGCCCTTAGTGATGATGAGTGCCACATAGAAGGATTTCCTGACTGTTGTGACGATGTGGTTATCGAAGGTGAGACCACTGTCCAGCTATGTCCCTTAGTCTCTTATCACACTTTTGGTGTTTAGTGTACTGCCACTTATGTGGTAATTTGTGGGTACATGTTTTTTCCCAAAGGTGATAACTATACATTTCTTGGCATTAAGGTTGAGCCCATGGCTCTGGCACCAAGCATCTGTTTCTGTAATGCCCTTTTGTAGAATATCCACATTATTTGGGGATTCGAAAATGGCTCCCAATTTGCAGTCATCTGCGAACTTTGTTAGCTAGTGTCCCTTAGTGTTGGCCTGTATTTAAGAGAAGTAGATGCCAAACAAGAGCTGTCCCAGGACTGAACCCTGAGGTACTCCACTTGTCACTTGTCTGGAGCTGAATTTGGAGTCAGCTATGTTTACAGTCTGGGTTCTGTCAGTAATCCAGTTGGCAACCCATCGAGTGATGTAGGGATTAATGCCCAGCATAGTAAGTTTATCTATGATTCCAGAGTGGGGGGTGGTGTCAAAGGCCTTGGGGAGGTCCAGATAGGCTACGTGGACTGCCTTACCCTCGTCCACAGCTCTGGAGACAGATTAGAAGAAGTTAGTCAGGTTCAGAAGACAAGATCGGCCCTTCACGAACCCAAACTGGATGGGGTCCAGTGTTTGAAGGTTGCCAATGTCTTTGTTTATAAGTTCCATGATAATTCGTTCCATGCCCTTGCAGATCAGGCTTGTCAGACCAATGGGACAGTATTTCCTGGGATCCAAGGTAGATCCCCGTTGTGGAGTGTGATAACTGTAACTGTGCTTCACTCAGTGGGCACAAAGCCTGAGGTGAGGCTATGATTAAACATGACACTTAGGTGAGGTACCAGTTCATTTTGTAGTTCATGTAGTACGCAGCCCAGGATGTCATCTGGATCCATGGATGCTGTATTCTTAGCTTTGTAGAGTGTGGTTTCTACCTGGGTGGCCGTGATTACCAGAATTTGACAATCTTTTGGTATTGAGATGGGCCCTTTAGGGGTGAGAGGGGGGTGAAGTTGGCACTAAATCGATCTACCAGGATATTGGCAATATACGTGGGATCAGTATATTGAATGCCATTCGGTTGTAGCTCAGAGTAGATCTGAGCATTGCCATTTAGATTCTTGACATAACTATAGAATGCCTTGTGGTTGTCTTAGGAATCTTTGGCAATTTTATTTTTGTAACTAGCTTTGAAGTATTTTATGAGGGATCTCAGCTTTTTACTGAGGCTGTTAAGGGAGTTTTTTGTATCCTGGGATTTTCCTCTGTGCTGCAACAGTTTCTTCCTTCTGTTGTATAGTTTGTTTATGGCAGGGGACCACCTGATTGGCTTCATTTTTTTGGAAGAGACCGTCTTGGTTCTATTTGGGATGGCACAATTCATGCACAAGTGGATGTGCTCATGCAGTGCCTTAGTGTAGGATTCAGCAGTCGAACTTTCAGCTACTGTCTGCATGGGTGCCATGACTTTTGTCACTTCTGACTTAAGTAGCATGAAGTTGGCTTTGGAGAAGTTTTTTTACAGAGGTTTCCTTACTGGGGGGTGGGGGTGGGGGTGGGATGTGGATGTCACGGGTGATTTGCTTATGGTCAGACCTGACCAATGAGGGTGTGACCACTGGTGTGGAGCATCTATCTCCCATGTTGGTAATGACCAGGTAATAGGATATTGGAGCCCCTGGTGGGACAATGAATTAGTTGATCCAGGGTGTTGGAATTTATTAATTCCAAGAAACGTTGGTAAAAGGTGTTGGTACCAGAGTAGTTTTCCCAGTTAATGGCAGGGTAGTTGAAATCACCCAGTATTATGGTGTTTGGTTGTATCTTAATATTTTCCAGTATGTTTAGAAAGGTGTAGTGACAATCTTGGGGTATGGTGGGGGATCTGTATCAAGCTACAATTTGGATTGCAGTCTTACCTAGTATTAGTTGCACCTGGAGAATTTCAGATGCATTGTGTTGGGCAACTAGCCTGGAGGTGTGAATATCCTTGGTGAATATGGACACTCCTCCACCTTTAGTGTTTCGGTCTTGGTTTGGTGGCCAAAAAGTGTGGTAAGAGTTGTAGCCTGGTGTTGCAGGGGTGCTCTCTGGAGTCTTGAACCAGGTCTCAGTTACTGCACAGATATCAATGTCCTCCATTTTTAGGAGTGTCTCGAGAGAGTGCATTTTGAGGTTTAGACTTCTAGCATTGAGTACATTACCTTCAGATTTTGCTTGCTTGTATCTGTTACAGTGATAGTTTTGTCCTTTGAACCTTGCCTAAAAAAGGCATTATAGGGGTGGCAAGAGCTTTAGCCATTAACCTGAATCCCAGGGGTGACAGGTGCAGACCATCTCTGGCAAAGCATCATGGTTTGTCGATCATGTCGTCCCAGGCAGACTGGATCCCCTTTGAATGACACTAGAAGCTTACCCAATTGTTGAAGTCAGTCATTTTGTCCTTATACTGTGGTTTCATTCTGGGTGAAGGCAGGATACTACTCAGGGCTAGGGTCATACCTGCCTGGGCCACAAGATGCGAGAGCTCTTCCATGTTTCTTTTCATGTAGTCCAGGGAGGTGCATCTCAAGTCATTCACTCCAGCATGGACAATGACAGAGTCGTATTTGTACTTGTGGAGTGACTTGAGTGCATGCGTTATGTGACAGATCCTGGCACCCGACAGGCAGCTGACTGTAATTTTCTCCTTGCTCAGCCTGGTGAGTGGGACATCAGTGTGCCTGACTATAGAGTCACCTATGACTAAAGTGTTGGGTATGTTGTCTTGCCTTAGGGGCTATTGTTCAGCAGAAGAACAGGGTTTAAATTTAGAAAGCAGAGATTTAATATAGTTGGTGGGAACAGGTGCAAGAGAGAGAGGATTAATATAATTTAGAGTAAGGGGGTTGTAGAAGAATCATTTGTGCTAGCAGAGGAGAGGATATGGGCTTTATCATCTTTGATATAGATTAAATAAAGTAGGTGTTAAAATGGTGGCAGTTTCTACAGGTGTGTTGTTTGGGTAGGGGTTGGGGGAGAAAGGTGTCCTGGGTGCAGAATTTGATTTAGTGAGTTCCCGAATTGTTTAGGGTTTGACTTTTGAGTGATTGAGGGGTTGAGGTAGCAGTCCTTCATGTCTTTGATAATGTGCTTTTTAGTCAGGTTTCTAAGTTCTTTATATTTTAGCTAGTGGGCAGGAAGTTTAGTTTTTAGCCATACTTTCCACATCCTGTCTGTATTTTTCATTAATGTGCGGGTATCATATGTTAGTATTAGTTTTGATTTGAACAGTATGGAGAGGAGCAAGTGAATTAAGGATGTTTAGGAAGGTATAGTTAAAATAGTGGACAGCTTCATCTAAGGGGAGTATGATTTGGTATGACCAGTTAATTTTAGAGAGGAGGTCATTAAAAGTTGCATGGCAGAAATTTGCTAGTTTACGACAGGTGATGTATTTATCTGGCCTTGAGAAGTGAGGTGTGTATCTTAGCACTTTTATAGGGGAGTGACCGCTTAGGGAGTTTGATAGGCTTTCGAGGTTATGGTACATTAGGGGACTGGAGACTAGAATCCAGACTAATAGAGTACTAGGACTATGAGATCTGTTAGTTTGGGTAGGTGCTGAGACTAGTTGCATAAAGCCATGTAAGTTAATGCATGTTCTAGTTGAGTGTTGTATTATAGGTGTGTTTGATATACACATTCTATTTTACTTCCTTGAAAAGAAGATTTTTTATTATTTTTGAATACACTTATAAAAATATACTTTTAAATACATACCTTTAAATATATACCTTTAAATACATTCTTGTACAAAGTTCCATAAACTAAATGTTTAAATTACAGGTTAATGAACGCCAGGTTTTTCATGCCTTCTAGCTAAGGGAAGTGACATTCTTAATTGCCTTTTGGAAACAGCTTAAAAGTGTTGTACTTTACATTTGATACTTTGTATTCTGATGAAGGTGAAGCACAGTCTTTACCGAAAGCGTGTTTTATATATATTTTGTTCTAACGCTAAATAAACCTGGTAACTATCGCTCTTATTGGTTTAGTTCGCATTTTTTGTTTTATCTCCTATCTAACTTTCAAGTTTTCTTCCCCCACACATGCCTCTACGCTTGTCTACCTTCCTAATGATCAAATCACTACTACTTTGGAATCTATGACATTGCTACTACTTTGGAATCCTCATATGTTAAACTGCTTTACTGACATTTACTGGCCGATTTGTGTTGTACTGTATTGGTATTGTCTTACTCATTGCAATGCAAGATGTATTTCTTTTTGCATGTATGCATGTTATGTAAATATGAAATATTTTACCTGACACATCTTTTGCCTACTTCTATGCTAGCTCAAGCCTTATAGATGCTTATATCCTATCTGTCCTTAAAAATGTAGTATATTTATGGAGCTTTTCTCCACAGGCATCCACTGAAAAGGGATCTTGTATGGCCTAGTTGGCTAATCCTGGTAAACAATTGCAGCGAATAAATAAATAAATACACTTCCAACCAATGTTAAAATAATCTAAAATGTGTTTTTGCAAGAGGGCTATTTAGTTATTTGCTTATTATTTGACTGAGTTTTCCTTTTAGGATGTCGTTTAAGGTTCTCCTGTCATGGTAGAAACAAGAGCCATTCCTGACACTGGAACTCTGCTATAGGAACACTGACAGAACATAGCTCCAGCTGGAGAGAGATGGATTGTTTTTATTTATTTATTTATTTTTTTGATGATGATATGGTGTGAATGTTAATCCACTATGATATGGGTTGTGTTGACAATAAGAAGTTATGAGCCTGAATTTCTATTTTATGTTCCACTTAGAATGATGCAGGGTAACTCCAAAAGTGCTACTTAATGAGAATATCAAATGTGTCTGACAAAAGTGTTAATGTGAAGTTGTTCTATCTCGCCGTTCATTCTTACAGATGGGTTTGGCTCTGAGTCGGCCTACTACAAAGCTCAAGGTCTTCATACAGCTCGAGGCCAAGTCCCTATCCCATGATGCACCTAGAGTTACCTCAGATCTAGTTTACCGCTGCAATAGATCGGAGGTTCCTTGCACAGCTCGGCCAGTATAATTATTTTTCTCAAACTATTTAGGAAAATTGTTATTTAAAAGAATTGTTCTAAAGATATTTAGAGTTAGTTTTTGATAATCTTTAATAGTGATAGCCTTTATAGCTCATTAGCAGAGATATTTCTTATCTGTTTTGGCCTTGTTTTTTCGATAGGCATTTAAGATTCCCTTTCCGTTTGGTGTGCTTTAAGATTGTTATATAGCTGTAGTTAAATACGTAGTTATTGTGTGTGTGTTTGTGTGTGTGTGTGTGTGTGTGTGTGTGTGTGTGTGTGTGTGTGTGTGTGTGTTTGAATAGTTTAGTACATTGTTATTCAGCCCATTTGTTATTTAGGGCTTATTTCTATAACTTAGCTTTAGCTTAACTTTACTAATTGTTTGGGTGTGTCTCTATAGTACAGTAGATTGTGGTTTGTATATTGTATTCTTGAGTATGGCTGACCAGGATAAGGATAAGCATCCTAAATCAGGATTTAAAAAGTGTCCAAAATGTGGACAGAAAATGTCTGTGATAGATAGTCCTGTTAATTGTGTGCATTGCCTTGGAGCCTTACACTTACAGGAAAGCTGCTCCATTTGTCATTCTTTTTCATCCAGAGTTCTTCAGGAGCGAAAAAGAAAACTCATAGATAGAGGACTTCTTAAACCATCGTTTCAGGAAGCTTTGAGTGAGCAGGGTACATCTAGCAAGTCTTCAAAGTCTTCCAAGGCTTCTCCTTCTTCGGAAGTAAAAAAATCTAAAAAAGAGTCAATATTGGCTCCACAGCTCTCGTAGCTGAGTGTCTTGTCTTTTCAGAGCCAGTCCCCAGTCCTGCAACCAGTGTCTGAAGTTCTAAAATCACTTATTCTACAGTCGGTACCTCCATCCATCAATTCATCTCAGTCCTCGATCAGCCTGTCCGATTTGGATGTGGATTGTGTGGTGCAGACGTTGCTACAGGCACTGGCATTTGCTAAATTTTTGTTGGCTCTGACCCAGGTGATTTTGGAGCCTAAAACTGTATTGCCATCGACTTCTTTTCCTCCTCCGAGCCATACTGGTCCTTCAGAGCTGGAGGAGCCAGACCTGATGATTGTTGAGCCTTCGGAGCCTACAACTGTTCCAGCGCCATCGGTTCCATTTACTCGGAGTTCCTCGGTGCCGATCGAGGAGTCTAGGAGCCAACACTCTCTTCTCAGGTCCAGGGAGGATAGTTGGACCGAAATGTAAGTTCAGACTTTGCCTCTTGGGGCCTCGGCTTGTATGAATTCATCTCCTGCTTCTGGTTCGGAGCCCACTGTGCCAGGGCTGAGGGGATCGGTGGTTTCTTCGGATCCAGTGGTTCCTTCTCATCAGAGCAGTGGTGCCTTCAAAGCCATGAGGAGATTTATGTCTCCTAAGACATCTATGACTTCAGGTCCGACTACCTCCTCCCCAAAGGCGCCTGTGTCTACTTCTGCTTCACAGATCCTTTCTAAGCGTAGAGACCCTGAACCTCAGGAAGCCCCATTGGGTGGCCCCTGCTCTTCTGAGACCTCACCAGAAATTCTCACTGATGAGGTTCCCAGGAAGAGAATCTGTAAGTGGAAGCATTTAGACTCCCCACAGGAGTCTCTCACATCTAATACCAACTTGGATGAATTAGAAGGGACCGCAAGGTCTCCCTCTGAAGATGTCTCATTTGCTGAGATATTAGAAATCTTTAGGCAGAGGGGTGACTGGCAGTCCACCAACCCTACTGAAGATGAGTCCATTCTCCTGAAGGCTTTCGGGTCTCAACCCTCCACCTCTTGGGTGTCTCTGCCCTTCGGTGAGCTCATGGAGCTGGTCTCACGAAGGGTGTGGGAGTCTCCGGACACCATGGAGCCTGTCCGTAGGAGGCCTAATAAATTTATTTCTTCCCCCCCAAGAAAAGTCTTTCCTTACCAAGGGAGTGCCAGTTGATGCCATGGTGGTGGCGGCAGCAGCCACCAAAAAGGAGATGTCGGAAACTTCTTCCGCTATCCATCCTCCTAATAGAGATTCTAGGATCATGGATAGATACAGGAAGCTCATGTAGAGTTCAGCAATGTTTGCCTTGCATTCACTGAACTATCTCACTCATTTTACAAGACTGAAAAGAGATCTCCTAAAAGAGCTTGGAGATACTCTTCAGGGTACAGTAGCTGCAGGAGCCTCAGACAAAGCCACCTCCCAGCTTGCTACCCTCAATTCCATAGTGAACCCATCCATGTATCTCATTTCATATGCAGCTGATGGAAAGAGTAGGGCAGCAGGTACAGGAATTGCTCTCAGGAGACATTCCTGGATGCACTTGTGTTCCTTCCCAGAGCCCTTTAAGTCTTCCTTTGTCAACACCCCTTTTGATGGCTCGTCCCTTTTCAGGCCCAAAGTTAAGGAAACTTTGACCAGGTGGGAGCAGGAAGAAAAGACCCTGCTGTCGGAGTCCATTTTTCACCCCTACCAGACCCTACTCCAGGGGTCAAAAGGGAGGAAAGATGTGGTTCTGAAAAGCCCAAGGAGCCTTTCTGGATACATGTGGTGAACCCCCCTCCAGGGGCAGAGGAGGGGGCAATAATGGAAGACGCCACCCTCACAGCAGAGGGGTTCTGCAAAACCAGGGCAACAGAGACCAGTTCTTTGGGAAGCCCTACCTGCGCTCCTGAAAGGAGGCCTGACTGTCGTACTCTGGAGGCAGTTGGGGGTCACTTATCTTTGTATCCAGATGCCTGGCTCAAAATAACAGATGACAACTGAGTGCAAAGTATAGTTTCCAGAGCATATTTCATTCCTTTCGCCACTCCCCCTCCACTGAGAACAAAAATCCCAGACATTCCACCCAGCTACAGGGAACAAGCAGCAGTAGAGATCCAAATGTTGCTAAGAAAAAGCGTCATCCAACCAGTCCCAGCAGACCAGACAGGATCCAGAACTTACTCAAGATTCTTTTTAGTTCCAAAAAAGACAGGGGACTGGAGACCTATTTTAGACCTCAGCAGACTAAACAGATATGTCAAGAAAGAGAAGTTCTGGATGGTCACGCTTCAGTCGATACTTCCTTTTTTAGGGAAAGACAATTGGATGTGCTCAATAGATCTACAGGATGCGTACTACCATATAAAAATGGCCAGATCATCTGCGCTTCTGGCTGGGAGCCAATCATTACCAGTTTCAAGCCCTGCCCTTTGGTTTCACTACAGCCCCCAGAGTGTTAACCAAATGTATGGCAGTAGTCACGGCTCACCTGAAGCATTTAGGATTCCAGGTATTTCCATATTTAGATGATTGGCTCCTCACCGCCACCACCAGGCATCAGCTAATACAAGCCAGGGACACCAGTCTTACTCTCTGCAGTCATCTGGGCATTACAATAAATGCAGAAAATTCTGCCTTGTCGCCATCGCAACATATCATTTTTATTGGTGCAGAATTGGATACTACCACCACCACTTTGAGACTTCCAGCAGAAAGAGTGTTATTGCTTCATCAGCAGGTCCACAATATCATATCCAAAAACACTGCTCCAGCATCAGAAGTGCTAAAATTGTTAGGCATAATGACAGCTGCAATACTAGCGATACCATTGGGTCGCATGCATATGCGGATTCAGCAATGGCTGTTATTCACTCAATAGTCTTACCAAGAGCTCCTAATGTCTCATCTCATAATGATCACAAACACATGCAAAAAGGATCTTCAGTGGTGGTTGACCTCTCTTCATGTAATGATAGGTCATCCTTTTGTCCTATCCCCCCCAGCGGCCACAGTGACCACGGACGCTTCCCTGATAGGGTGGGGGGGGCATTTTCAGGGAAGAACAGCCCAAGGCACATGGACCAAACTGGAGACACATCTGCATATCAATGTCCTGGAGATGAGAGTGGTATTTTTGATGCTGCAGTACTTCCAGGACTCTCTTCCTCTGGGAACAATTGCGATTCAGTCGGACAACATGTCAGTGGTCTGATACTTGAACTAGCAATGAGGAACCAGGTCCTATCCCCTTTGTCGCAAAGCCCTAAGAGTATGGCAGTGGGCTGCATCCCCCCAGTGCTTTCTGTTAGCAATGTACATCCCAGGGAAATCCAACGTGATAGCAGGCAAACTGAGCAGGGCAATTTTGTTGCCTCATGAGTGGTCCCTCAAGAAAGAGATAACGGAGAGAATTTTCCACAGGTGGGGCCAGCCTTGCTGTGACCTTTTTGCCAACCACATGAACACAAAATGCAGAAGCTACTTTGTGCTGATTCCCCCTCCTGGAGAAGCCCCAAGGGATGCATTCATACACGATTGGTCTCCGGGTCTCCTCTATGCATTTGCACCAATTCCCTTGATACCCAAAGCATTGCAGAAAGCAAAAGCCCTGGGAAGGACCATCATTCTAATAGCCCCTCATTGGCCTCATAAGATTTGGTTCAACTTCATCTGTTGGAAGAGCCTTGTATTCTGGACCCAGTTCCAGATCTTTTGATGCATTCGTCGGAGGCTCTTCATCCCTCTCTTCAGTCCCTGAAACTGACAGCTTGGCTGCTCCAATTCCCAACATAGCCAGGTTCCATATCCTCTCGAATGAAACACAGCCTATATTGCTATCTTCTCATAAGTCCTCTACTAGAAAGCTATACCTTAACAAATGGAGAATATATTCTATATGGGCTTCTCAAAATGACATTGATCCCTACCAAGCCCCTATTTCCTCCATATTAGAGTTTTTGACTATGCTTTTCAATAAAGGAGCTGCAGCAGCAACAGTTCGGGTACAACTTGCCGCCATCTCTCATTTTCACCTTGGCTTTGAAGGATTAAACATAATGTTTCAAAAGCTATCTGAAGCCTTTCTCAAAGGGACCTTTCATCTCAGACCAACTGTGAAATCCTATTATACCCCGTGTTATCTAAATTTTACGCTTTCACGTATTATTCTCCCACCTTTTGAGTCAGCTTCCTTATGTGATCTGAAATATTTGTCATGGAAGACTATTTTTTTAGTAGCCATCGCTTCTGCCCGTAGAGTGTCAGAGCTACATGCCTTGTCCATAAGCCTCCTTATTTGATTTTTCATGCTAATAGAGTGTCCCTGCAAACAAATCCTTCATTTTTACCCAAAGTTTGTACTGAAGCTTACCTTAACCAGATCATAGATTTGCCAGTGTTCTTTCTCAAACACACCAACAATTTAGAGTATATGCTGCACAAGCTTGATGTTCATAGACAACTCAGATTTTACCTCGATAGAACAAAAAGAATTAAGAAAATCAAAACAGCTTTTCATTTCCTTTTCAGATTCCAGAAAAGGAATGCCAGTGGCAAAAACAACACTGTCTAAATGGTTATCTGATTGTATTACATTTACTTATTTAGCTGCTAATCTACCATTACAACACAAAATTAAGGCTCATTCTATCAGAGCAGTGTCCACATCTTCTGCCTTTTCTGCTAGGCTTCCTTTAGACAACATTTGTGCAGCAGCCACTTGGTCAAGACCTCATAGCTTTATCACTAATTACAAAGTTGACAGGGCCTCCTTTGGGTCTACTGTCCTGAAAAACTTACTCTCATGAGCCACCCGAGAAAGATGGTGCTTGGGATGCTACCCATCTGTAAGAATGAACGGCGGGATAGAACAACTTCACATAAAGAAGTTATGTACTCACCATAATGTTCCATGTGAGTTGTTCATCTCTTACTTCCCTCCCTCCAACCCCCTCCAGGTTTTTTCGAGGACCTGAGATACTGGTTGTATTTGGTTGCTCAGTCTTGCTATGGGTTTTCTCGTAAAGAGTGCTAGAATGGCACATGGTATCATTATGCTCAGCAAACAGAATCTGAGGTAACTCAAGGTGCATCATGGGATAGGGACTTGGCCTCTAGCTGTCTGAAGACCTCGAGCTTTGTAGTAGGCTGACTTGGAGCCGATGAACCCATCTGTAAGAATGAAGGCAAGATGAACAACTCACATGGAACGTTATGGTGAGTACATAATTAATTTTTTTAGCTGTATTGAAAAATATCCTTAATGAAATGTGAAATGTGATCAATTTCTATTTTTGTTTTTTTTAACAGGTATAGTATAGGTAAGGATGTGGCAGAGTGGGTGAGAGTTGATTACAAAACAGGAGAAGTGAAAACAAAAAAGATTCTGGACAGAGAGTCGCCACATGTAATAAACAACATGTACAATATTACAGTTCTTGCAACTGATGATGGTATGTTTCTACAAAAATTACTCGATATTAGTAATTACAGCATGTGATAATAATACTAGTGTAACTATGAATTCATACGAGTAGAGTAGACAAGTGAAGTGTGTTAATGTAGTTTTACTAAATAACCGCTGGATTTGATGAAGATTCAATGATGATTTTATTTCTGAATCTTGTTTCTGTCACTAAATGTTAGACTTATACTGAAGCATACCTTCATTTGTTGTGAAGATAATGCAAATAACTGTTTATCTAAGACATACAGCCTCTTTAAAAGACTTCTCCGGAGCTTGTCAAATTTCAAGCAAACTAAATGCAACCTTAGCTAGGTAGCTGATTGTTAACCTAAATGAGTTTTAATAACTTGTTGAGTGCAAATACGTTAATGCTCTTTGAAAGTTGCAAGCATCTTATCAATACTCTTGAGAACAAATATTTTAAGATATTTTCTGTCTATAAATTCTAACAGCATGTAAGGATTTTAGTCATAAAGCATTCAATTAATTAATACACAACCTTTTGAAATAATCTTTCTAGATAAGGTATTATGCTTGTCAGCATATTTTTTTCATCTAGACAACTGGTTTGTATTTAATAGATGTAGATACTTATGTTTTAACTCTGATTATACTTTTATTTTATTTCTTTCAAACTGCACAAAATATAAAGTTTTGTAAAATATGACATGATTTTTTTTACAAATACATGCATATAAGTACTGCCACAATAAACCATGCTGATGGAACAAGAAGAAAAACAGTTTGTACATTGGCAAGTAGAAAAATAAAAAAATCTTACAGTACTCCAACCATTTAGCTATGCAAATCAACTCTGAAAACCATCAAACAGGGCGACTAGGGAAATATTAAGGCATAAAACTACATGAAAAGGATAGTTAGCTATCAACTCTGCAGACAGCAAAAAAAAAATTTTCTTCTTCCAAGAAAAGACGTAACCAGAAAGATCTAGTCTCTCATCTTAAACATGATGGTAAATTAATTAATAATGACTTATAGAAGACAGAGAAGACCAACATCATGAGATAAATATTTTAGGATGTATTACAGAAGCAACAGGTGTGTTTGTCTAGAAAAAAGAAGACACCATATGATCACCTGTTTCTGCAGATTTGATTGTTGAAGTCATATCTGACGTAAAGACCTATACAGCTTTGAGCTGTATTAAGAAGCACTACAAACGGGTTTGGTTCCAGAGAGTTTGTCTGCAGTCATGGTACCCATGTGTCTCTGTTCACTTTCTACATATATATTTAAATGCAGTAACAGAACACATTGATAAACAGATCTCAAACTAGTGAAGCTGTTACCCTAGCATTTTTGTTCAAACTCTCTTTTTATTTAGATTTTCAAATGTATCTCCTTACCTGAAGCTGTAACATACCAGTAGTCACTGCCAGGATCCTCATTCAGTGCATGCTCAAAGTAATTGTTTCATGCTAACACGTGAGTTCTCTGCTGACTTCACTTCCCTCCCATCCCTAATTCCCTAGCCACCCCCCTGCAACATTTCATTCATCTTTACTCTCCTCCCACTATTTCTTTCCCTACCACCCCCTTAAAGACATAAACAACGAAACCAACCATATATAAACCACACAAACACATTTAGTTAAATATGTACTTGTACCGCATCGCATATACATAAGAGTTAAAACTAAATAACAATGTGGGATAAGTAGAAAAGCAAAAAGACTACTAAAAAAAACCAAACTAAATGCTCTTTAGTTGAATGGAACCACCACAGCACCAGAAAAGTTGTTTAACTGTTACAAGAACTTCATCCGAACTATATTGGATTCCTAAAACAATCCAATATATACTTTTCAATGAATGATGTAACTTAAACATTTAAAAATGTAAAAACTTTTTGACACATCACATCCCAAGTCAAGCATACATTAAAATATTTAAAATTTACTTCCCCTAAAGTGATAGTGCACTCTAAACAGATTTATTCTTTAACAAACATTTGATATTTATAATACCATTTAACCCTGTCTCTTTTCAGCTGTCAAAACAATTGGCCATTTAACCTCTTTGTATTCAGTGTATCGCTGAAACTTTCAATGAATGAAAACTGATTCACTGCTTCCAAATGTGAACACTCATATGCATGCTTGGCCAGCATATTTGAATGTTGTTGTGTCTTTCGGCTTTTCCCAGTTAGGGGTCACCACAGCGGAACTCCGGTCCGCTAATGATTGGCAGTAGATGTTTATGTGCCGAGTTGCCAGCCCTGATGCCCTGATGCACAACCTTCAACGAAGGTACGCCCATTCATGCATGTCTCCACACAGAAGACGCTCTAGCTGAGAATCGAACATAGTCTTTCTTTTTTATGGCTGTAATATGTTTGTAGATTCTCTGTGAGCACATTCTAGTAGTTTTACCCACATAGAAGCTCTTACAGCTACAACAGTTAGCTAAATAAGCAATTACAATAGATTTACAATTAAATCAATTGCTAACTGTAATAGTTTTATTTACATACCTTATAAAACACTGTGTTGGATTGATGAACCTACAATACCTGCATGTAGGTTTCTCATTTATCTGTCATTATCTTCCTAATATCTTTTGAATCCATACTAATAGGAATTGGGAAGGTAAGACACCTTTCATCATATTCTGGATCATCTAACCCCATCATTTCTTTTTTAGCAGTAAACACATTTAAAAGGATGGGAGAAAATGTTGTAACTCTATTTTGCCTACCTGTATATTGATTTTTTTTTTGTAATCTATCTGTTGTGTAACCTTTATTCACAAACATTTGCAGTAAAATATCAGTTTCCTCACTAAATGATGAGTAATCACTAGTCTACTTAATCTAATAATTTGCCCTCTAACAATATTCCATTTCATTAAATGAGGGTGCTGACTACCATAGTGCAGGTAATTGTTGACGTTTTTTTTCCTATACATGTTGCTTTTAAAACATCGTTGTTCAAAATCAGTTGTAATATGAACATCCAAAAAATTAACTCTATCCCCTTTATCACTAATAATGAAGCACAAAAATTCAATCCTTTGGTTAATTACAAGAACAATCAAAATTCCTGTGCTGCGGTGGTGCAGCGGTAGCGTTGTCACCTCACAGCAAGAGGTTCTCCCGTTTGATTCTCGGCTAGAGCGCCTTCTGTGTGGAGTCTGC